>NC_092224.1:76991149-77108649 GCF_036320965.1 Panulirus ornatus | reverse complement strand
TGGAGATGGTTCAGAATCCCGGAGGGTGTATGAAAGGAGAAACTGATATTTGAGAACGAATAAGTGCGTGCAGCACTATTGCGACACGTGATGGTTTGGAGAGCAAGTTTAGATGGGGAGGACGGACCTGGAGGAAGTGGAGTGTTCTTGATATCTTGAGTGGGTGTGGCGGTGGATGGAGGAACCACGGGGGCTGAGCCGAGTCACACGGTACAAAGGGGACCAAAGTCCCAGGTGCTTTAAGGAGCGGTATGGAAGGTGATGTCATTGTCTGTCAGGAGAAAGATGAGTATGCCTGAAGGTATAGTTCTCCCGTCAGCGCTGTATGGATGCGAAGTCTTGTGTCTTGAACGAAAAGGAAGATGATGGATGAGCTGGAAATATGCCTGAGGGCACTTCTTGGTGGGGGGGGCGGATTGATCGCGAGATGAATGACAGCGTCAGAGAGGTGGTAGTTAGCGCTGTCTGACCGAGAGGGCCCGAACCACTGGAACTACCTGGGTGTGTGGAAAGGTTTAAGTGAAAGAGGACCGACTAAAAGACTACATGTGCCAGCAATAGAGGGAGTGAGGGGGAGACCAAGAGACAGAAGGGTGGAGTTAAGGAGGTTCTAACGTCGGGGCCTGAATATTCAGGAGACTGAGAGGCGTGCATTGGATATGATGAACTGAATCGATTGATATATGTGGAGCAACGTACCATTACTGGCCTGAACCAGGGCAGAATAAGCGCGGGAGATAAACCACGAAGTGCTCTGGTGGGTTTGGCTGTGGAGAGAGGGTTCTGACCTTTGTGCATTATTATACATTGCTGTTGGAGACTGGATGTGTGTACAATGAAGCCAATGTTCGTTCGATCATGATTCTATCTTGTTGAGGTGGGCAAGACTACCAGATACTAGAAATATATCATTACTATCAGTAATAGTAGTAGTAGTAGAAGTAGTAGTAGTTTACATACACTCAAACCTACACACACACACACACACACACACACACACACACACACCGTCATACCTAGGATCACAACCACGTAGGTTCGAATCCCGGTCACGGCAGCCGATCCACAGTCCACCCAGCTGTTCATCCTCCCTGGTCGATAAAATGGGTACCTGGCATAGGATAGGGTACGTGTGTGTGTGTGTGTGTGTGTGTGTGTGTGTGTGTGTGTGTGTGTGTGTGTGCGCGTGTGTGCGTGTGTGTGCATATATACACAGGAATATAGATTTGGTACATACATATAAGTTTAAGACGGGGCGATACCAATGTAAAACTCCACCCGTAACACACGAATAGCAAACCGTATACACACGCGCCCAAGCGCGACCACATAAAAAAAAAATTACTCACTGATGATAGGAAACCAATGAATATATTTTTTCTGATAAATCCTGCCTGTGTAAGCCAGGGGAACTTTGCTTCAATTAATTTTCTCTTTACAGCCACGACGGCGAGGTACTTTGATGTGGATGATGAAGAGGTACATCATGATAATGGCAGAGTCGTTCGATAATGATAAGTGATGATGAGGGGGAGCTACAACAGGTTGTATGTTAATGATGTTAAGTGATGGTGTAGTGATGATGAGGGGGGAGCTACAACAGGTTGTATGTTAATGATGTAAGTGATGGTGTAGTGATGATGAGGGGGAGCTACAACAGGTTGTATGTTAATGATGTAAGTGATGGTGTAGTGATGATGAGGGGGAGCTACAACAGGTTGGATGTTAATGATGTAAGTGATGGTGTAGTGATGATGAGGGGGAGCTACAACCGGTTGTATGTTAATGACGTAAGTGATGGTGTAGTGATGATGAGGGGGGAGCTACAACAGGTTGTATGTTAATGACTAAGTGATGGTGTAGTGATGATGAGGGGGAGCTACAACAGGTTGTATGTTAATGACGTAAGTGATGGTGTAGTGATGATGAGGGGGAGCTACAACAGGTTGTATGTTAATGATGTAAGTGATGGTGTAGTGATGATGAGGGGGAGCTACAACAGGTTGTATGTTAATGATGTAAGTGATGGTGTAGTGATGTCAGGAATGATGATAATGATGAGGAAGGTGGTGGCCATTAGTTTGATAGTGATGGGGGCGATATTAGAAAATAATGATGGTTGATGGTGCGTGCGCCACCCATATCGTCATGATGAGGGTCAGTCATAACAACTGTTGTAGCACTGCCCCAGGCCAGCCAGCTGGATGAGGGACGGTCATAACACTGCGCCTAACCAGCTAGCTGGATGAGGGACGGTCATAACACTGCGCCTAACCAGCCAGTTGGATGAGCGTTATTTACAACTGTCGTAACACACTGCTCCTGACCAGCCAGCTGGGACGAGGGTCATTCACAACTTCTGTAACACTGCTCCTGACCAGCCAGCTGGGTGAGGGTCAGTCATAACTGTTGTAACACTGCTCCTGACCAGCCAGCTGGTGGAGACCCCCGCCCACCGTCAGCCCAGGTGAGTTATGTCACCAGGAGCGAGTCATAAGTGATCGACTGTTGTAGACCGTGGGTCGACTGTCGTGGTTGGTGGGATGAGCCACAACACAACGGGGGTCGACTGTCGTGGATGTCAAAGAACAATTCACCATACTTTCTTAATGACGTACAAATATATCCCACGGATATAATTCGACCAGAACCTCCCTGTTATTCCTCTGTTGCTTCCCATAGACCTTCCCTAGTGGCGCCCTAGTGGCTGGCCAGAATGTAAATAAATAAATCCACATCAGAATCCAAACGGTGCTCTCCAAAGAAATATTGTTCACCGATTACCACACACACACACACAAAAAAAAACAAAAATTACTAATTCTGTGAAAGATTACGAAGTTGAGGTTGTAATTACGAATAGCTTTCTCCTTCACTTTGAAGTTGCCATTTTTTACGTGAAGTGTAATTAAAACCTGATGAGAGAGAGAGAGAGAGAGAGAGAGAGAGAGAGAGAGAGAGAGAGAGAGAGAGAGAGAGAGGGGGGGGGGCGCCCCAGGGAAGGGCTTCCCATGTCTCCAATAGTTACAGAAGTTTCTCTCACTTCATTAGAGTTTGCTTGGGGGGGGACTTTTTCCAAACAGACGGAGGCCCTTTTTTTTTGGGGGGTGGGGGTGTTCTGTTATCATGAGGACGAGGTCGAGGTGCACGATGCAGCAGGTGCAAGCCAGCGTGACCGACCAGCGCTACGCGCCTGGTGACGCCATACCGCAACAGTTGGTCCGTCAATGTTGACACAACCTCAATGATGAGCTCTCTCTCTCTCTCTCTCTCTCTCTCTCTCTCTCTCTCTCTCTCTCTCTCTCTCTCTCTCTCTCTCTTGCCTTCAGCCTAATGATAGCCAGGTTGGGTCACAGTCACTGGCATACATTACCATTCTGCTGTAATTCTATCCTATCAGCTTCTGCTGTCGCCACTGTTACCAATGGCCCCGGTGGCCTTGCACTGCCCGCCTCAGCAGCGAGGACGACAGGGTTGGCACCACCTGGCGACGTCAAGCTTAGCAGCTGGGAGTGACTTGTGTTTAATGCCAGGCTTGTCGCCTGGCTCCGTCGACCGTCACAGCCAAGGTGACAAAGTCGTTGCAGCAGCTCTGTAGCTTAGCTGAGATAACCAGCAGTTACAGCAGCCCAGTACCCCTGGCTGAGGTAACCAGAAGTTACAGCAGCCCAGTACCCCTGGCTGAGGTAACCAGTAGTAGTTACAGCAGGACAGTAAGCCTGGCTGAGGTAACCAGTAGTTACAACAAACAGCCCAGTTGTTTTGTCCCCTCTTGCGTCATTTACACATAGAAGTGCTAACGCTCTCTCTCTCTCTCTCTCTCTCTCTCTCTCTCTCTCTCTCTCTCTCTCTCTCTCTCTCTCTCTCTCTCTCTCTCCTCCTCCTCCTCTCCATCTTATACATGACAAGTGACAACACATAAACGTTTCTTTTCCCCCAAATCCCATATTTTCCAGCCTTTCTCATCAGTCATGATGACACAACCAGGAGCTGAATCAGAACAACGCCACCGGTCGAGGCGTGAGGAAGACTGAAGGGTACAGAAGACCTCTCTTAAATGACATCAAGCGACTTGGAAGCCCGCTCCACCTATATCTCTTAGACCAGGCACTTTTCTATCCATTCCTGCAACACTCGCACTCTCAAGCTCAGTCTCCCCTCTTTAGAACGCCATCTGTCTGCAACCTCCCACGGTATCCGCTCTGCAATCCAGCTGTCTATGGCTGACCGACATGGCAAGGGCAAAAACAAGTCCCAGTCGAGGCCATCTCGGCTGAGAAAGAAAGAAATACAAGGATAAAAGGAAGCGGAAATTAAGCATGGCCCCTCCGCGGGTGTTTGTAGACCTGGCTCTCAAAGAGAGAAAGGCAGAAGTATGGAAATTCCACAGTTCAGCTGCTCGTAAGAATAACGGCCAATCCTCTACACTATCAAATCCCCAACTGTTATCGCCTCCGTTCCAAGGTCGGTAGTTTGTGCGATTACTGCAGCATGAAAGCGCCAGCTGCTCACGTCATGGATCGTAAGTTCCCCACTCTCGATGCAATCTGACTCAAAATTTCGTTTCCCTCTAAACCTTTGCTCTCGTGTTTTGTATAACTGCTCCCCCCCCCCCCCCCCCCCACACACACACACACACACACACACACACATCCCCCTCCCAACTGCTTTGAATATGCAAAATCTCGGACTGTTAGACTTCCATGGGGGCTGATTTTCTTAAAATAACAGGTTGAAATCCTTTATGCAGGGGATTCCAATGTACACCACGAAGATTTTCTTGGTCCTCCTCAGTATGATACTGATGGGGTCGAAGCCCTTCCCTTTTCCCTCTTGAACCATTTTGCAACAAATTAGATAACCAACAAGCGTTCCAGACCGCCACGACCACACTAAACCCTCTTACTATAGATGCTATGTCTGCTCCATAGTGTCCTCTGATCACAATCTGATTTGTATCATTTCCAACTGGATACGTCCACCTGCTAACCCCATCCTCGAGACGCTAACTTTGGAACGATGAGATGCGACTGTTACACTGATTAGTCCTCGAGACCGGAACTGCTTCGCTGGCCGGGTGGCTTCCAGCTGTACTGACCGTATAGCATCTCAATTTCCTCGAAGCTCACTGTAGACGATTCCACCTCTCGTCACAACCTCCTACGAAATCTGTTCCCCCCTCTGTAAATTCCTCGCACAGGGTGTTCTGAACTCCTCCTCTGCCGCAGATGGACAAGGAGTAAGGAATGGATGATACAACTCCTTATGTGATGGAAGGAGCTTGCTTTCGAGTTAGCCCTGATCCTTATCCACCTACTTTGTCTGTCTAAAAACCCAAACATTTCCCTCATGATGGAAGCATGCCTTAGTCTCCTCCTTTCTTTATAAAAGAAGAGAGATCGTTGTAACTATTCCCATCATTACTCCAATGCTCACTTCTGCCATATCCAAAGCTCCCGAAACTCTCTTTATCCCCTACTTTCATTAACACATTGAATTCCAATCCTTTTTCTTTTTCAGATCACGTACACGGCTTTGATAGTTCAAGATCCACCGGTGATCTTCGCCTTTGATATCTCTAAAATGACACTCATCTTCGCATATCAAACTTCCCTCTTTTGGCTCTGTTTCCTCTCTCTCTCTCTCTCTCTCTCTCTCTCTCTCTCTCTCTCTCTCTCTCTCTCTCTCTCTCTCTCTCTACTCTGTGTGTATCAGTCTTGTTTCTGACAGTCCTGGGAGGACCACCATCTCTTTCTTACCCTATCAACAATAGTGCAGTATCTCAGGGGTTCCATCTATCGCCTACCATTATTATTTCTCTCCCTAAAGGGTCTGTCTACTACCTCCAGCCCTACTCAGGTTGCCACAAACCACTCCAATCAACGTACTTCGACTCGCTTCCCCTCCTCTCCTCATTCTGGTACTCGTCATATATATTTCTCTCGCCCTGCACAAGGCACTTATTTCCTCTCTTAATTCAGACCTGTGTACCAACTCGTAATGCTGAAGGAGTAACACGCCTAAATTCATTTCAAAACGCAATTTCTACCTATAGCGCTGTCTATGAATCTCACTCGTTTCCCTCAACTCAGTTCCAATACACCTCAGTTTAACTCTTTTCCCTCAACTCAGTTCCAATACACCTCAGTTTAACCCTGCAGTAATATAAACTTGTGAGGCATATAACCCTACCTATTACTTTTGTTAGGAAACCCTACACAACAAACACTTCAAAATTTGCATCTCATAAGCTGGGGGCGTTGCACAGAAATTGGGTTTGTGAGCAGCAGTGGAGTACTTTTCAACCATCTGGGATGGTTCTCATTCCATGTGTCTCTGTTAACCAGAGTTAAATTCGGTAGCCTTTGTACCCCTATCACTTCCCTCTAACCTCCTTATCCTATCTACTATGATGTTACTTCACTGCCTCTGTTAAATAGGGATTACTTCGGCCACTGCTCTTGTGGGCTGTCTGAATGCGAGCTGGAACCTAGCAACGCGTCCGGTTGCTGCATTGCTGTTTCCCACAGCTTCCTTTGTGGAGACCAGCCACACGAGGATTGACCATTGTTGTGCCTCCTCCCCGTACTCGAAGCTGTGGAATTCTCCTCCGTCTTTTGCGCTTCCCTCATCCTATAACCCTTTTAGAGTCGGGTCTACAAAAACCCGAGAGGCTCATATCAACTCTCCTACACAGTAGCACTGATGCTGGTGGTTACCGCAGCTAGGCGGGTTGTACCCGCGAAGAGGCGGTGACGGTATTCTTAATGGCTGGCTATACTCGAGATGAGGAGGGAGGACAGTAACAGGACTTGAGAGTTAACCATCTTAACCTAACCTTCCAGCACGCATGGGCTCCAGTTGATGGCCTTAATGACCCATCTGGCCTGAAGCCCAACCAACCAACCACCTTCCAGTATGTCAGCATTAACATTACCCTGTGACGTTGGCGGTTTATCCTTATGACATGGGATTCACGGAATTCCTCCATTACTGTAAGGTCTAACGTCATTTCTCCTCTGAGAAGCCTGTTAGTGTAACTGGCGACATCACTTCAAGGAAGAGCTTGGCAGTCTGTAAACAAGGTGCAGCTGTCAAGCTGATATACACTGCAGATTTTCCGGGGTCAGTCTCGTCTTAAACTCCGGTCCCGTTGACACGGATATTACAGCACCCTGGGTTTACCGCATGACACACATATACGCCCACCACATAAAGAACATACACAGGACACGTAACTACAGCTGCATTAGAGAGAGTCTGGCCAAGTCGAGACCTGATCTTTACCTATGGAGTTTTCTCAGTTTCTTTTCTCATTTATTAGATATAATTGTTGTTGTTTATATCAACAATCATTCACCCCAAAAACCTGAAGATATCGTACACAATACAACGTGAAGCTATCGTACACAAGTTTGAATTTTATCAACCTTTTCAAGACCCTACCAACGAGTTCTAATATCGTCACCAGCGACAAGCTTTGATCCCCCTAGTAAGTAAGACCAAGTAGAGTCTTAGTCACAAATACATACCTTCTAGACAACAGTCTTAATTCATCCTTAATATACATAACAATGGCTCGTGTCCATAACCTTCACCTTGAACCCCTTAAACCGTGGGGAGTTACTTTTGAGTCGCTTATATTATGGGACGCCATTCATCAGAACTTCTACCTGGATACAACAGCAAAGGAGGTGGCAAGTACAGCCTTGTCCAGTGTATGCAAGGGCTCTAATAAACACCCTAAGTCACCAGCGGTTCGTACCACTCAGTGATGGCAACATCAACCAAGTTTCTGGAGACGACACCAGCCCGATGGCATTGTGGCCATCGGCACACCTCCTGGCCAACAACTCTAACTTTGTTGTGAACTTTGAAAAGTAGCTGTCTGACTGTTATTTCGAGTGTGCCTCTTAGATACGAGAAGCCATAAATAATGATCTTTTGATCATCGATAATTTAGACATTTGCGTTCTGATTTCTGAACCACGTAGTAAGTATGAATAAAATTCTGTCACCTTTACTCTTATCCATCTTTCTCTCAATGATGTGTTCCTGATACAGATGCAGTTTGTACACAGTAATTCTCACCATTCCTGTGCAGAATGCTACACAGTTGACCCCACCACGGGATGCGTGGCACGCGGGTTACGAGACGATCGTGAAATATCAAACACTACACGTCTGTCTGATGGCCCTCTGCCTTCACTGCACCCCAGACATTTTCGAGAGTGTATGTAAGATTCCCAAACGCTGGCAATTCTATCATGACAAGGCAAGAGGGATAAATACCGAATCCAAGTGATGTTAATGAACCATTAACATGGTTACATGGGAGTACACCACACTTGGTATTTCGGTCACAGGTAGGAGGAATATTATAATAACATAACCATAAATCATGGACGGTGTCAATTTCCATGGATTAATCAATATTTCCCTTAAACTTATTCTGTGAAAGTATTGAAAATCGTTCTTTCATAATGAGAGAGAGAGAGAGAGAGAGAGAGAGAGAGAGAGAGAGAGAGAGAGAGAGAGAGAGAGAGAGAGACAGACAGACAGACAGAGAGATTTGCCTCCCACACTACTATACGTTCCCGATCATTCTGATGGGAGGAAGGGAGATCAAAATGGATGTGTAGAGATATGAATATATGGTACTCCACTGATGGGGTCTTTCCTTATATAACAAATTACAGGAACTTATAATCCGATCGTTGCTCCTTTGTCCTTGCTTGGCTGCATCCGGAGTACTGGAGCGAGTCTGGCGTGGTGTCTCGTCTCGTCTGGCTACAGTCATGGATGGGAGTACGTGTTCAGGACTGGCCTTATTACTCTTTGTGTGTGAGATACTTGGGGCGAGTCGAAGTGGCGACTCTCCACCCCACACTCGTGTACGTTAGGTGGAACATGGAGGGGCTATTTTGTGCTTGCTGCGGTGAAGTGTATGGGATCCTTGCTCGGCCCCATCCTACCATTCCTGTGTGGTTAAGACGACCAATACTGCCTCTCCTCTGAGCTGTCTCAAACTCTCGATACCTGACGCTGCTGAGCGGTGAATGCTCTGTTGTAAAATACCACCACTTGTAGGGCCTGACGAGCTCTTCAACAGTGCAGGACTCGTGCACGCTGCCTCACCCTCCTGAAGAATGAAGGGAACCTTGCAAAAATGATCCGAGGGGCCATCGTGACGGTGCGTGGTGAGACAAGACTCGTTCAAGTGGAGACGCCAAGCATTCCGAGCGTTTCTTCAAGCGTACTGTCAGTCTTCGTTGGGGGCGGGCTGCCTCCTGCGATCCACTGATCATAGCTTTAGCATGGGTCTCCACCCTCGATTCCACTTTTAGCTTGAGCTGCTTTCCGTGACGCAGCTTCACTCTGGGGGATGTGTCCCATAATCACACCTTTAGCTTCGGTTGCCCTTCCATGATTCCAATTCTAGCTTGGTTTGCCTCTCATAAATCTAGATGCCATTCTGGGGAAACCTGTAAATAGTAAGAGGTTCCCGCATGACATACTCTATGTCAGTATTCAAGGTTACACTGTGGTGTAAGTCCTTCCTGCTGTGTGTGATTTCACTCCTGACTTTGCCTTGCTCTTTCTCTCTTCAAATTAGGGTGTTAATGGAAGCCTTTCAAGTCACCATTTTTCACTCAGAACTCGAGATAAGTGCAGGGGTCATCAGTCTGCGTGTATAGCTGGGGGGGGGTCTTCCATAACAAGGGTATCACACACACTCCCAGAGGTTTCGCACAAGGCCTTGACAGGACACGCTCCTGTTGCACAGCCACAACAGTTATTTCTGGCCGTCTGAGAGATTCATCTGGACAGTTGTGGTGAGGGGAAGACTGCGGGAGAGAGAGAGAGAGAGAGAGAGAGAGAGAGAGAGAGAGAGAGAGAGAGAGAGAGAGAGAGAGAGAGAGAGAGAGAGAGAGGTCCGCTCTCCCGCTTATGGTTGACTACAGGTCGTTGACAACACACACTTCCCAGCTACACGCGATCCTGCTCGCTCCCTCTGCACGGCATTTCTCGTCTTGCTTATATTCAGACACTGGTAATATCTTATGACGTAAAGCTGATTTACCTTGATCACCAGTCTTGGAATCCCTCCCCTACGTACGACGGAGATGACGACGAGAGGGCAGAAAAGTTACGCATGCGCGCTGAGAGAGCACTCCCGTGTTCTGGCTGACGAAGACCACTGAGGGTGTGTGGAATAATACAAGTGTCGCTGCGGCCGCACTCACAGCAGAATCCAGGAGTTGACAGATTAAACGGCCAGAAAATTAGTCAATCGGTGCTCGACCGCGGAGAGCAGGGGAGCGTCAGTGTAACAAGTCACTTGTTAGTATTACCAAAAAATGAGCGTGATAAAGAGACGAAAAAAACAGAAGAGTAAAGGTTTTTTAAAAAAAAAAAAATGCTCTGAGCAAAACAAAGAAATACAAGAGGAAGGTCCGAAACAAGATTTATTCTTGAGGGAAAGAGAGTGAGAAAAGTTTCTTCACATCTCATGGCCAAGACTGCAGGGAAAAATGCCCAGAAAAATAGCTGACCGGAAGTTTGGAAACCAATGTGTGTCGGCCATCACTGGGTGCTGCTGCTTCTGCTGCTGCTGGTGAAGTGTTGACGTGTGTGTGGTGCTGCCTACCATCTGCTGCTGCTAAAGGTGAAACGTTGTCGTGTGTGCTGGCGGTGGTGGTGGTGGTGGTGAAACGTTGTCGTGTGTGTTGGCAGTGGTGGTGGTGAAACGTTGCCGTGTGTGGTGGTGATGAAACGTTGTCGTGTGTGGTGGCTGTGGTGGTGGTGAAACGTTGCCGTGTGTGGTGGGGGTGAAACGTTGCCGTGTGTGGTGGCTGTGGTGGTGGCTACCACTAAACCAGAGGTGTCGTGCCTAACCCCACGTTATAAAATATTCCCAACACGGAAGGAGGAGGCGGCCTGGGGAAGAATAATGGAAGAGCCGACTAGCGAGGACAGTGCCAGGCCAATGTCTTATTGATGTGTGTGTGTGGGGTTGGGGGTCGCTGCTGGCTCTGGGGGAGCCATGGGAGTGTGGTATTGGGCGATCCGGAGAACATCTGGGGTAGCTGGGGTGCTGGGATGTTTGGGGTAAAGGGCGGTTATGCTCCGTGTTGCTAGGACAGAGCTGGGGATGCTGGGGGATGGCTTGCTTGGTACACGGGTGCTGGAAGAGTAATAAGGCATTGGAACTTGAATGGGTTACATGACACGTGAGGTACTGACGATGGAGTGTCACTGGCTGGGGAGGAGACAAGTTACTGGGGTGCAGGGGAGGTTAGACATTGATCTATCATCTCCCCGGGGTAAGCGAGGGAGGAAGGAGTTTGTGTGGGATGGATGGGCGGCAAGGCAGCTCTGTATACGCACCTCCCAACACTATCTTCGTCAAATGTTTCCGTGCGCTGAGATGGTAGGAAATAGTGCTCTCTCTCTCTCTCTCTCTCTCTCTCTCTCTCTCTCTCTCTCTCTCTCTCTCTCTCTCTCTCTCTAGGTCGATTTATTGTTTGTTTGCACTTGTTTGAGAGAGAGCAGCCGTCTTTCTTCCGTAGCCAAATACAGTGTAAGAGACCTTATGGAAAGGCAACATTACTCAGAATATTTCTTATTATACAACGTAGTCGAGTTACTATGCTGTGGGGTAGCATGGGTGGCCTTGCGTAGCAGATGGACATTTCGTAATTGTTGGGGTTACAAAGAAAAGGCAAGAGATGATGGGTAAGTGATAAAAGAAAGATATAAAAGGAGATAGTGAAAAATGCAGAGAACCAGAGGAGTGTAAGAGGAAGGGAAAGTTGGATCTGATATACGTCAAGGTAATGAAGTCATAGAAAGAACAAAATGCGTGTAAACGGAGTTGAAATGCTTAGATCTAGCAAGAAGAGCTGTTGGTTATACTGAAAACGGTAATGAACATAAGAAAGGAATACAAGAAAGGAAAACTGATGAGGTCAGCGCACTCTTGTAGAAAGAACAAGAAACTCAGACAACAAGGAGACCAGATCTGCAGGAAAATGTAACTGAAACTTCGGTCACAGGTATGGATGTGGACAATACACCCGCAGAATTTTTGAAAAACCTAGGAGAAAAAAAGTAACAAGGACAATAATACAAGGACATATGTGAGAAGGTTTAAGGGCCATGGACCTTAATAGTGATAATACCTCTAAAATAAGCCAAATGAACTGGACTGTACACGTCATCAAACGAACACCCTGACATCACACGTGACATAAGTCTAGCCGAGATTCTGATTAGGAAAACGAAAACGCAAGCTAAGCTGCATACATTCAAGAAAAGTTACGAAACAAAAGAAGCGATAGCAGGAGTGAGGGTGTTGTGCCAAAGTAGCTCTAAGCCTGACAGGCATGTCTCGTGGACTGGAAAGACTTAAGACCGACAACTGGGTTGTTGCTGATGAGGATTTTGAGGAAGACCTCCGTGCATTGAAGAGATTGATGACAGATCAATCAGTAAGCTGTACACCGACCAGGAATCAGAAGTCAGAGTGGCGAAGGTGATTCAGAACGAGGAGTGACTGGCCACGATGTTTGGTGTCAGTGTTCTCTAATTTCAATTTTCTTCTTTGTAGAAATGATCTAATGATGACCAAAGCGCCGGAGGGAAGTGAAGACGAGGTTAAGTTGACAAGAGAGCTACTGATGATCAGGATATGGTGTCCAAAACAAATGCAGGTCTACAGAAGTTGATGGACAGTCTGAAGAACATGGTAAATGAGTGTGGTTTGAAGAATGGAGGGAAGACAAAGATGACAAATGTTTCCAAGAGGATGGGAGAAGAAGTGATCAAGATCTTGGCTGATGGAGAGTACGGTAAATCATCTGGTCATAATAATTTCAGACCATATGGATAACACCAGCATGGCGGACGGAAGACGTGATGCAGCACCGAGTTCAAAAGCCACAGCAGCAGCAGCAGTGCACACTTTCAAGAAAGTCCTTCTGACGATGGTCACCAGGATCGATGTAAGGAGGAGTGAAAACAATGGTGTACCTCTGTATGGAACCGAGACACTGACACTCTGAAAAAGGCACAGATGCGTGAGACGATGTCAGGAACAAAAACAGATTTTCTGAAAAAAGGAAAAAAAAGGGGGGGAGGGGGGCGCTGATCGAGGCGATCACGGCGAGGAAGATGAACTGAATTGGAAACACCCTACGAGGAGACAGACTCCCTGAGGGATCAGTATGCTGGAGGAACTGGAAGAAATAACGTTTGCAGGGACGTGGCGGTGAACCGTGAGGAATAGCGATGAAGGCAGCGGCCTGTGTCCCGCCCTCAGGCAAGTACTGACGACGACGAAGAGCAGAGGAGACCTCCCCGCTAGAGAGGGTGGTGGGGAAGGTAGTGGGAGAAAGAGACGGACGCAACCACTGACGGACAGATGCCATGACTCTCCACCATCCGTGATCGCACTGACGTCAAAACCAACACATTAACCGTGATATCAGAGGACCATCCATCACTGTGGTAACACCACTACAGTCAACACACCAAGACAGTCAACTACTCAACTAACCAATCACTTCTCCTCAGCAAACTATGAAGTTTACGACGTCAAAATAGGCATGACTATCTCAGCCACCAGTATGCACCTGTCAATGTCCTGACCGAAAGGTAATAAGTTATAGAATTAGGAGCATTTCTCCTCGTTTAAAGCGTCCTTTGTCAAGTCTCTCGTGCTGTATCACGGGCCATTTCTCAGAGTGTCATCTTTTCCTAAGTCTTCTCCAGAGTGGATCATGTCATCTATAATGTGTGGTGCGCTAAGGAACATTTGCCTTATGTCACCTCACATATGCCATCTTTCGTGTTTTTTTTTTTTTTTCTCAGTTCTCTTTCGTGATTCGTCTCTCGTGTTCATATCTCTCTTGTATTCTATATTCTAAAAAGTATCAACTAGATTTGCCTCATCTTATATATACCTCTCGTCTTCTATATCTCTAAAAAGTATCACCTCTTATGTTTCAGGTCTTATGCAGCTGGACACCTGCTGATTAACAGTCTGCGTTAAGCAAATTATGGAAAACATACAAAACACATCGACGCTGATAAACACACTATTCCTTTTTCTTTAAATGGATGACTCCTATCACGGACACTAGTCCTTAATGAACCTTAAAATGAAATGAAAAATAAAATTTAAAAATATACAGAAATAAAGACACGAGAAACATTTCAAGAGAGTTTTTAAAAGATGAGGAAATCCAGCCATACGAAAATGGTCAGTTCGGATCTGTTACGAATGACGAAATAAGGCGAACAGTTCCAAAGGCTGAGCAGTGTAGGAAAAGAAACAATTACCACAACGGCTCACCCTCAAGTTATCGACGGCCACAAAATGGCCTCTAGGATATTACCTGATCTTGGAAACCTAACACGATCTACTCCAGTGCAAACACACACACACACACACACACACACACACACACACAAACATACAGAGAGTGAGATGCAAACACAAATACAGATATACATACAGATCACAGACAGAGAGACACAAAGTTACACAAAGAAATAGGCACCAAAGTCAGAGGCACATACACAATTACGGCTACGAGCACAAACAGGATCGTCAAACTGAAACACCCGACAGAATGGCCCAGGGAGAACAGAGTCAATAAGACAGACACACACCTGGACACCCTACTGACCAATGTGGCATATCCCAGTCGTAACTTGTCTAGATGATGTTACAGTCTCTTGCTGTGTTCACAGTCAACCTTGGGTACGACCTCTCTCTCTCTCTCTCTCTCTCTCTCTCTCTCTCTCTCTCTCTCTCTCTCTCTCTCTCTCTCTCAAAACATTCAACTGCAATGCCATCCAATCTGCAGAGCCGCCTTGCCACATTTCATCTCACGCAAAGCTTTCAACACCTCTTTTCTCTTTGCGAAACCACACACTAAACCACCCTCCTCTCTCTCTCTCTCTCTCTCTCTCTCTCTCTCTCTCTCTCTCTCTCTCTCTCTCTCTCTCTCTCTCTCTCTCTCTCTCTCTCGTGGTGAAGGAAGAACAGAAGTCTCAGAGAAAGCTATAAAGTTATTTACAAAAAAAAGAAAACTTTACAGACGACTGCAAGACGTAGGAGTCAACGTTTTTGGGGCTGGTTGCAAACTCGTGGATGTCACTAATGTATGAAGGTCATGACGTGTTCGGAAGCCATTCACGTGAGGAGATCAACATGGTGTGGAGACCACTGACCGTGGAGAGCAAGGAGGTCCTGGAGTCACTCTGTACGGAAGGTCAGCGATCTGTGAAATCACGTTGTGGTCAATCATGCGTGGAAGTGACTCGGTAATGGTAAAGTCACGAGAGTTTAGGGGGATGGGAAAAAAAAGCTGAATTTACAGTCACATTATCAAATCCCACTTTCCTTAGAAAATTATTTTATGGCCATAGAGTTTAAAGTTAGGCTCATCTGTGACCCAAACGACCACCGCAAGGGGCGGAGTGAGGACCCACACCAGTCCTGGCCTGAAGCACCACCACCACACCAGCAGGAGTGAGGGCCCACCAACCCTGCCCCGTGCCACCACCACACCAGCAGGAGTGAGGGCCCACCAACACTGCCCCGAGCCACCACCACACCAGCAGGAGTGAGGGCCCACCAACACTGCCCCGTGCCACCACCACACCAGCAGGAGTGAGGGCCCACCAACACTGCCCCGTGCCACCACCACAGCAACAGGAGTAAGGACGACACTGACATATAAACAGGAGGAAAAGTGACGACTGTCCTCGGCCCCACCACATCTACTCCCCAACGACCACCACAGCAGGAAGAAGAGTGAACCCCCGCCAGTTCTTCTGTGACCACCCACCACAGGAGTTCTTCGGTGACCACCCACCACAGGAGTTCTTCTGTGACCACCCACCACAGGATAACTCCTGACTGGCAGAAACGGGCTGTTCCTGTTGAATGAGGCGGGGAGGGAGGAGAGGGATGTTTTAGCAAGTTTTTCGTGGAGACGTGTTGCCATACGACTTTGTAGTATGCTGGTGCTATAGTAGACGGCAAGGGGAGGGCGTTGTTTCCGTACGCAGTAGCCGGGAATTATTGTGGTGAGGGAGGAAAACTTAGGCAGATGTTTCCTCATGAGGGCGTGACCTGTCCTCGTGATACAAGGCAGTGCAAGGCGTTTGCCTCGGCACTGGGGTCATAGGGAATAAGGTACTGATCCCGTACACGTTAGTGGGAAGCTGTTACGGTGATACAAGGCAACGGTGCGAGGCTGAGGAGGTGTCATGGCACAAGATACTTTAGCTTTTTTGGTACACGCGGAAAAAATGGGTTAATGATGTGTTGCTCTGCTGTACTATAGCGAGTACTGCTGTGTTACAGTGTGAAGATGTTATCATCTGTTGCTGGCACTGTATTATTCATTGTCGATGCTGCTGCTACTGCTGTTCTTGCTGCATCTATCACTGCCATCTCTGCAAAATGCTGTTGCTCCAGCAACAGCTGCACAGAAATGTTAGTGCTGTCCTCGATGATGTTGCTGTCGCTAAACCAGGTCAGTAATTCCTATGGTACTTCTGCCGCTGCTGATGCTGCTGCACCAGTTCAGTAGCTCCCCTTAATGCAGCTGTTGCTGCTGCACCAGTTCAGCAGCTCCCCCTAATGCTGCTGATGCTGCTGCACCAGTTCAGCAGCTCCCCTTAATGCAGCTGTTGCTGCTGCACCAGTTCAGTAGCTCCCCTTAATGCAGCTGTTGCTGCTGCACCAGTTCAGCAGCTCCCCCTAATGCTGCTGTTGCTGCTGCACCAGTTCAGTAGCTCCCCCTAATATTGCTGTTGCTGCTGCACCAGTTCAGCAGCTCCCCCTAATGTTGCTGTTGCTGCTGCAGCGGCTGGTCTTGATGCTGTTGTAGCTGTTACTACTTCAGCACCAGGTCAGCCTGGGGCTCGGTGCGTTGACCAGCTGGTCGAGTGTGGCAGACCAGCCGCTGGACGAGGCAGCAATATACATATATTATGATGTTTGTCCACTGGCTATACAACACGCGGTGTTGGGTTGCAAAATGGGTCACCAAATATCGCGAGGAAAATGTGTTTTTTTATGGTCTAACGTCCTGTGTGATGGAAATAAACTTAGTCACCGGAATAACTGCAGAAATTAACGCAACACGGAATTACCTGATGAATTACAGCAACACTCAACAGTTGGCCAGTAAGTGTTGTGACCTATTACAGAAGCGTGTGTGTTGGTCATCAAGGAGACGAAATATTGTTATAATGCATGAGTCTACATGGGGAAGGCAGATGACAAGACCTGACCATCTGTGACGAGCAGCCTAACTGCCAAATACATATATATATATATATATATATATATATATATATATATATATATATATATATATATATATATATATATATATATACCATTATTCCCCCCCGGTATAACACCAGTCTGTAAACAGTTATAAAGGTCTGCCATGTTACCCGTACAGACGGACTATACCGGAATGGGAATTATATAAGAACGGATGAAGGCAGAACATAATCTGTTCCGCTAAAAGCCGCTGGATAGCGCGGGGCGGATTTACCGTTATCCCTTAAACTGTACGTACAGTAAAAGCGGTTAAAGTATGAATATACAAATGTGTATATATATATATACATGCATGTATATATATATATATAATATATATATATATATATATATATATATATATATATATATATATATATATATATATATATATATATTCATTCATTATACTTCGTCGCCGTCTCCCGCGTTAGCGAAGCAGCGCAAGGGAACAGACGAAAGAACGGCCCAACCCACCCACATACACATATGCATATATACACATGTACATATTCATACATGCTGCCTTCATCCATTCTCGCCGCCACCCTGCCACACATGAAATGGCACCTACCTACCCCCGGGTGCGCGCGAGGTAGCACTAGGAAAAGACAACAAAGGCCACATTCGTTCACAATCAATCTCTAGCTGTCATGTGTAATGCACCGAAACCACAGCTCCCTTTCCACATCCAGGCCCCACAAAACGTTCCATGTTTTACCCCAGACGCTTCATATGCCTTGGTTCAATCCAATGACAGCACGTCGACCCCGGTATACCACATCGTTCCAATTCACTCTATTCCTTGCACGCCTTTCACCCTCTTGTATGTTCAGGCCCCGATCGCTCAAAACCTTTCTCCCTCAATCCCTCCATCTCCAAGTTGGCCCCTCCGTTCCTTACGTGGATCAGAGAGGCCTGATCAGAGGAGCTTCACTTTCAGTAACTGGAAGAGAGATTCAGGAGTTGGTGAGGCAAACGGTGCACTGGCGGAAAGAGGTACGCCTGTCTGCGAGTTAGGCAAACAGCGCCAATGTGGAGACAGATGCGTGTGGTTGGTGATGCAAATGGTGCCTACAGGGAGAGAGAGAGAGAGAGAGAGAGAGAGAGAGAGAGAGAGAGAGAGGGGGGGGGGGGGAGAGAGAGAGAGAGAGAGGGGAGAGAGAGAGAGAGAGAGAGAGAGAGAGAGAGAGAGAGAGAGAGAGAGAGAGAGAGAGACGTGGCTTTGTGAATGAGGCAAACGGTACCTGTAAGGAGGGATGGGTGTGTGTGTGTGTGTGTGTGTGTGTGTGTGTGTGTGTGGAAAATAATGTACCTATGAGGAGAAACGTGGGTGTGTTTGAATGCAAGAGCAAACTGTTGTATCTGTGAGGAAAAATAAAATAGACAGACGTGTGTGTTGGCGCGTGATGGACGAAATCTGGGCTCAGTTGCACGTATTCTGTTCTTATTTCTTTTCGTAAGGCTAAATGTGACTTGGGATTATTTACAAATCTTGCGAATAGGTGAATTAGGGTGAAGATCTCCTCCAGTCCTAGCATTGCGTAGAGAGGACAAGCTGCCCTGCTACTTAACGGACACCCTTTGTAGAAGGTACAGTGTACAACGAAGGGCAACAAAGATGTTGCCAAAATTAAGTGAAATGTATTTGGGGGAAGAAGAACAGAGTGATGAACAGCTACCATCTTAACTTCTTAAGAACAACACAGACTAGTTTGAAATCAGGAGGAACTCTACAAAGTAGAGAAAAAACTATAACAATCCAGACATATAACTATGTATTTTGCTATACACATACTACATAAGGTTAGTGTACCCAGGTAAGGAGAGAGAATTTCACACGTCCACTGTCACTAACCATGCAAGACTCGGTACCCACGTGGGGAAGACATCACTCCATTCCTCCTCTGCTACTCTTACATGGTGGAAACTCGCATCTACACACACACAAACACACACACACACACACACACACACACACACACACACACACACACACACACACAGCCAGGGGCCGGGTACAGCACGACACGTCTGCATCAACGTGGGCACCGGGTCAACATTTCCTCGTAACATCCACACACACACACACATAGAGGTCTGACTGGCTCGCCTCACAACCCAGTGCTTTGTTATCAGTAGTCAGAAGAGAGAGAGAGAGAGAGAGAGAGAGAGAGAGAGAGAGAGAGAGAGAGAGAGAGAGAGAGAGAGAGAGAGGAAGGGAGTTTTGACCTTCAATGCAGGCGTATTCATGGAAACGATTTATAAACGTCCCTTGAAAAACGAGTTTAAATTCTGCAATACGTTGACCAAAAGAATACCACACACACACACACACACACACACACACACACACACACACACACACACACACACACACACACAGAGTACACACACACATTTGAAAACATACAAGTAAAATTCACACATGTCACCGCACCTAAGAAAGTAATACGCAACATTATACAACAAACACATGACACTGTGTACCAACTACATCATGAGCTGCTATTTTCTTATTTCCACATCTTCACAGCTGAACGCTACACAAAACCCTTCCCTCAAGGCCCACCCAGGAAACAAGACCCGAAGTAATAATATATCACCGTCAAAATTGTTTCTGGCCCGACGCACTAAGATATATAACAAACATTCCTTGCTCTTGTTTCCGGCGATGGAATATATGACATAAATCTCCAGAGACAACACGAGCAGAATAATATGTTAGGTGGAGCCCTGCAGCCCAGGGATCTGGCTGTTCTGGTGGTGATGACGCTACTGTCATGGTGCCTCAGCTGCTGTGGTGGTGTGACGCTACTGTCATGGTACGTCAGCTGCTGTGGTGGTGGTGGTGACGCTACTGTCATGGTGCCTCAGCTGCTGATGTGATGGTGATCTCACTATCATCACTCGTCAGCAGCTGCGATGGTGACCACACTATGACCCGACCTCAGCTACAGCATCAACCTCAACACTGTACCCACTACACTAACACGGGTGCGGCACTGTAATCCTGGTACATCATACAGTACCTTAACTTGTCGTCTCCTACATAAGCACAACATTCACCCATACACAGGGCAAACTACGATGCGTGTGATGGCGAATGTCTACTCAAAGATCAATACTTAGTTTATATCAAATCTGTGTGTCTCTGCATATCACATACTGATGGATTCAATTCATTTTCATCACAAGTTTCCTTGAAATATTCTGTGAAAATAGTGTGCTATATGTGTGTGTGTGAAATTAACATGAATTCATTTTCCATCGAAGTTGAGGGAACCAGTTACGACGTCTTGGTGGTCCCTGAATTCCTCATATCCACATCCTTGGCTGTAAAGCTTATGACGAGAGTGAAGAATCCTCGAGGACCCTTCACGTCTGAAAACCTTTGCAGTAATATCCACCGCGACATCCAGACGAACCCGAGACTGACAAGCCATGCAATGTCCAGGACAAGCTAAGAGTGAGTGTTATCATACGAGCCAGATATGTAGTTGAGCCCTACGCGGCTCCCTTGCCTATTGGGAAAAAAAAAAAAAAATCTCTTCGTAGGGAATCCTCTCTCTCTCTCTCTCTCTCTCTCTCTCTCTCTCTCTCTCTCTCTCTCTCTCTCTCTCTCTCGGCACGACCTTCAGTAAGGAACCATAAAAAGAATTTGGAATGGCTTTAATCAAGAGCCGTTTGTTGTAGTTATGGTCATGGCGGCGACTAGTGATGACCGGGCACGGGGGTGTCCTTCATCTCCCCCCACACCCCATCCCCCAACCCCATCCCCCAACACTGCTCCGTTCTAACCCTCCCTCCCCAGCAAGACCAACCACCTCCTCACCCTCACTCACTTCCCGCTCGACAGTGTAGAGAATACAATACTTAAAAACACTTGAAAAAAAAAACTTTTATGGAGAATAAAAACATATAAAGTGGAAAAAAAAAAAGGACCAATGAAAACTGAAGATTAGCCTGCATTACTACGTAACTGGAGGAACTAATCTATCACAAGATAAAAAGCCACGTAAAAAAATTCAAGTCCGGAGATAACAATGAAAATCGCGAAGAATTCAAGAGAATGAAATGATAATACAGAATTGACGTGGATATAGAAAAAAGGATTTTCCAAAATGTCAAGGATGACACCCAAATAATCTATTAAAAACGTATGGGGGAAAAATACACATACAACAGAACCAAAACAATGAGGCAAAATTATTCCAAAAAAAAAATGTCCTCCGTAATTAAACAAATCCTTCCGTTGTGTTTACATTCGAAACGCACAAACGCATGTCCGAGCCACAAAAATCATTTGCAGGACTAGATCATGAAAAAGCTCATGTTGACAGAAACTAATAACATTTAAATACTTGAAATACCTATGATTCAACGTAACCCACACATTCCAGTTGACCCTGATAACCTAGCCTCTTAATTATTAAAAGGAAACAGACGGCATTCAATGTGAATAACAGAATCATCAATACCATCATAAAACATGATGGAAAATACTCCATCACCATGGATTTTTGTTCAAAAATATAAAAAAAAGATATTCCTGTTTATAAACTAGTTTTATTCAACTTTACGTCAGAAAGAAGATCCCCCTCTCCCCGACACTCATTACCATGGAAAATGGTAAGCATACACTGGTAGAGACAGCAGTCGAGAGTAATCAACTTCAAGCTTGTCTTCGTAACCCCATGTTTTGTGTTAGGTCAACAATGCTTGGCACTTGAGACACTAACGGATGGATGATGGGTTAGGAGACAGCTTCATTCTCTTCTAACCTCATCCATCTACGTCAGAAACATGGTTTATGAATATGATTTAGAAGAAAACCTGTTCACAGTGCAGTGGCCTTTCTATTATAATACTTTTTTATGTGTATCTACGTGCTACCAAGCCTTTCCATTCCCACCCTATCAATCCCTCATCCCTTACCCTTCCGTCTCTACCCCTTCACTATCCCTCATTCTTCTCCCCAACCCCTCTATCCTCACCCCTTTCTCCCAACCTTCTTTCCCCTAATTCCCCATAGTCACCCAACATGAAGGTGGCCCCGTGATGAGCTGAATTCATTATGCAAAATAAATTGCTTTTGGCAGAAAAATTCCAGATTAGATTTAAATGTCGGAAAATTTTGAAAACAAATATTCGGAACTGCCTGTCCCGTTGCCTCAACCACAAATACATGTGGTGATGTAATAATGAGGGGGACATCGAAATGAACGGTGGAAGTGTGCGGTACCCAGAGGTACGAGGTACCATCATACAGTGACGTTAAACAAAGGTAGGGCGCCCCGACCAAATGCTGAGGTTCTCGAGGTACTGTGCCCAGATGGCTTCAATGTTTTTGAGACATGCCTACTACTAAAAGGAACCCTACCACAATGCCACAAGACTGAGCAAAAGCGATTGATTCAAACAAACAAACAAAAAATGCCCGGTATGTAAGAAAGTAAAGAGAAACGTGTTGTAAAAACTCCGTAGGGACCTAGTTGCTTCTCCCACGTGAGAGGGGGAAAAAAAATCACGAAAGAATTTTGGAGCGGAGGCTAAGAGCAGAAACTGAAGATAAACTGGGAGAATGGCACCTTGGGTCTACGCCCAACAGAGATACGATGGCTTTAGGTTTTGCTCTGAAAATTAGTGCACTCGAGAAAATTTGGAAGCGAGACCAAAGGAGTATGCCTTACCTGAAACTCAAGAAAGCATTTGGTAGAATTAAGGGGAAAAAATAGATGTAGGACTTCAGCCACGTAGTAATCGCAGGGAGACCCCAAGGTTCATGAAAACAACGAGGAGAGTTTACCAACAACTGGAAGTGCAGTGTGAAATACAGTCGATGAATGGCTTGATGGAACGATAGGGAGTCATGGGGTGGTGAGGATAATACACACGGACCGATGACTGAAAGAAATCGCCATATAAAAGAATGAAAAACAACACTTGAATACGCTGCTGAAGTGGCCATTGTAAACGGAGAAATAAAAAATCTACAAAATCTATTGAACAGATGGTGTGCTAAATGGATGAAGGGGAAGTAAAAGTTAATGAAATAAAAAAAAAGAAATACCATTATTAGCAGAGTCAAAGAAAACTATGAAGTGTATGTAGGAAAGCAACAGTTAAATGGATTATCGTATTAACAAATTTACTGATAATGTTCGAATTAATAAATCTATTGATAAAGTAAGACTATCATGTCAAGTAGTCACAATGTTTGTTCCGATACACTGTTTCCCACAACTGCTCTTTTCATAATGTATTCTCTCATGACCTTCCCAACAATCCTCTTACCCAACTTCCAGATATGACCTGTACGTGACAGTGTGATTATCATTATCAATATAAATATCATTATCATTATTAATGATAGATTATCATTATCAATATCATTATCATTATTATCATTATCATTACTTATCATTATTATCACTATCATTATCATTGTCCTTACTACTACTATTATTATTATTATCATATCTCTGTTCTTAGCATTATCTTGCTACGCGAGAAATCGAGAACAAGTATGAAAATTTCCTTACTAACATAACCAATATCACTGTCACTATGCTATCATTATTACTGCTATCATTATTACAATAATAATCAATATCATTATCATTATTATCAGTAGCATCAATATCATTCTTATTAATGATATCATTAGGAACGGATTAATGAATTGCATGTAGCTAAGAGCTGAAAACCGACCTCTTTGCGCATGTTGATGTGTCCACATAGTGTGGTTAGGTTGGGATACGTGGAGGGAAGTGAGGCGAGGTGTGTTTACCTGTAGTTATAGGATTTGGGTACGAGATGAATAACTGTGGTGGTGGTTGGGGCGCAGTGTGGCGAGTCAGGTTTTTGTGGTAGATGGAACTCGGTGTAGCGGATGGGTATTCTTATGTGATGGATGGGATTGTTCTGTTAGTAAAAGAATAGATGGGATGTGATGGACAGGTAGGATTGAGTCGATGTGAGGGGGTTTAGTAGAGACAGATCTGTTGCGGTGACTGCATTGGATGGATGCAATTTGTTGTGGTGGATGGGCTTGTTTTGCTGGAGTTAAAGGATCAGCGGGTGTAGTGGGCGGGTGGTATTAAGTGAATGCCGTGGGTAAAGTAAATGTCTTCCTTTGATGGATGATTGAATGAATTGATGGATGGATGGATGAAGGGTTTTCTTTTTTGTGAAAACTTATTTTTGTCTATGGTAAGGGAATTTTGCAGTTGAGGCACAGCTTTTTGTTTGTATGTCTATTTTACAGGTTTCAAATTTTCCCATTACCCAGAAACTACATCCTTAACTTGTTCCAAACGTCAAAACCTATGCTACTCAGAAAATATTTTCTCGCGTCCTTCTTGACTCTGTCGACCTAAATTCCAAATATAACGTTCCTATATTTCTCCGTTCCAGAGGGAAGGAATCTAATTTCCTCCATGCTCTTACTCCTTACAAAATTCCTAACAAAATTATTAAGGTCAGTGTAACTTAACGCATGAAATAACTTTGATGACAAAAAGGCGACTCCAATCTCCCAGTTGCAAATGACATTATACAAATGTACAATGTTAATCAACCCGACAAAAGTGGGGAAACCTTGATGGCCAAGGAAAATGTGGGATAAATATAACACTTCTAAGGTACCAAAAAATAAATATGTATAACCGAGTCCAGTCCCTTTGTAAAAGTAAGTTAAAAAGTAAAGACAACTAAAACCCTAGCCGACTTCCCTTCAATAAAACTGCAGCGTAAGGAACCTTTAACTAACTTACTAACCAGAAGGCGAAGCGAACTGGGCGCCCTACATTTGTATGTACAGTGTTTAACCCTGGTCCATGCCCAAGGTGTCTAACTTTTCACCGTGGGCACAGTTCCTAACCGTAACCTAACTCGAGTAGGCCCTTGCGGGTATGCACATACCCACTTGAACATTGCGGCAATTATCTATAATGTCCAAAGAATTCTAAAGAACCAAAACAAATATATATGCAGAAGACAATTGGGGGAACAGTTACGGTGGTCCATTAAGTAGTGAAATATACACTCCTCAGAGATGGGAAATCACTGTGATTGAGGAGAATTTTTGTCATAGTTTGGGAGCATTTCAGTTCTCATGGAGACAGCCAAGGAGACAAGTTCTTACAAGTGTATATTGGAAAATTTCTTGAACTGCAAGTCTCTCAACCTCATTTTCACACATCGTAGCTTGGAAATAATTTTGTCAGCCCTACTCTGTCAAGTAAATTAGGAAAACTAACAGTTCAATTACGCACCGAATATTTGTATATTAAGTGAAACTGTCCTGCAATTGTAGTGTTTCAATGACAATGAAAATTGCTAGCGTGATCTGGAGCAATATATTCTACTCATCGCTATCAAATTAAGCGATAGTGGTGTTATGAATATCAGGTAGAACGAGAGGTTATTTAACAAATTGTAGGTGAATTACCAATTACAAATTAATAGAACCCATGAAAACCACGTTTAACTTCCCCTAGCAGCCGATGTCCAGCTTAATTTTTGTTGTTTGAAGAATATGTGGGGCGAATTATTTACCTTTAGTTACAGCGACTCATCAGCGTTTTAAAACTCGGGGTCCTTCTGTGTTACTTCCCCTTCCGATATATCTTGCTAACGTTGTAATCACGCAGTTATAACTATTACACTATGCAGCAACACTACAACTATCGAACGTTAGATCAATAAAAGAATAAAAGAGTTAACACAACGTCATCGCAACGCTTCAATGGCGTGATTTCGGATATCTGTAGCCCATCATCCTCTATTCTCTCGTCATAGTTCTAAACAACAGCATCTGTGTCACCAAACTCAGCTGTACATCACACGTGCGTTCCAGCGATTCACCCGCATATCGAATTTGATTAATTAACTATTCCAAGTAAACAACTGTAAAGCAGATATTTTGCGGTAAAAGTTGTTTCGTAATATATTCCAATATGGCGAACGTCCAACTCGGAACCATGTGTATCACAAGAAATTATTGTTATGTATATATCACACAAGCTAACAGTAAACGAAATTGTGGCAAACTTCAAGTCTATTCGAAAACGACTGTCAAATCATTACCTACATACACATTACGTACAATACGAACATTTGCTATAACATTATTCTGCCTTCACGTAAAACTACAAATGACAACTTTAATAGAATCCCTTAATCTAGAACGAATACTAACGTAATATACAATGATTTGTTTAATGAGAAATGTTTTGGTATCTTCAAATTTCAAGACTATGTGATTGTTTGTTCACGTTCATACAGACAAACGGGATTCCATCCCATATCTAACCATGTGATGTTATGCATCAGACACTGGTATATTTCGACTAATGAATATAAACCAGGGACATTTATGTAGTCAAAGCATATAAGGTCTTAAAACTACCTACAACACCAAGAGAAGGTGATCAGAATTTTCGACTGGTGGCTATAACTTTATGTTGACGGCCTTATCGACCTTAGTGTTTGATAGGCATAAAGCCCAAAAAACTAAGCGCATTTAACAGAATCAATGAAAACTTTACCTAGTGCACTCTAGCAAAGTCAAGCATGAAATGGAATCAATTTGTGTTTACATGAGCATACATAATCCGCAACGTTGATCACAAATGAATACTTTAAATTCATATAACATCAGAAATAAAGCAAAAGCTAGTGTTATGGGAGGTTTTCTTGATATTTTTCATGCGTTAATCGTGTTAACGGTCACCACACATTTCCCGACATTCATAATCCTCACCCAAATTGCATTATCTACTAGTCATAGCAGCATGTAACGCTCCAAATTACACCCCGCGACTTTATTCAAACCTCAAAACACTACAATATCTTTTCAGAAATAAATCACTCAATATCCAAAGCTACTTTAAATGTGTAGTTAATCCAGTAACATATCCTTGCTTGAAAGACTCCGTCATACGTCACACTGCAGCCAACAAAAGCGTGACCTGGATTAACATATCTACCATTTGAAACCGATGTAAGTTACAAATGGGAACAAGAACTAATGTCGTTTACGGTCTGGAAACCAGGGAATGTCGATTTCGAGACTAGACTTGCTATTCCTTTAATATCTGTACCTCCTTGATCCGTAAAATATGCTTTTTTTTTTTTTTTTTGCTTATGAAATAATCTTTGTACTATGTAGGTCTATGATTGAGGGTAAGTGCGCCCGTTGGCGAGTGTACCTTGGGCAACGTTGTCATTTACGTAATTATCAATAACGTACCAACTTACTAGTGGATTTGGTGACTATTCCACGAAAACTTGTTGCAATTATCGACAAACTGACAAACTGCTGACGGGAAGCAGAGAAAAATCTATTGAATTATCACTTACAAATGAGGCGAAGTCCACGTGGGTCGCATTTAGGGAGCAGTTTCTCCAGTCTGTTTTGTTCACTATATCTTTTTTTTTCTACGATGGGGTAAGCAAATATAGTAGTAAGAGAAATAGTGGTAAAATTGCCGTTTTATACATCTACCTGTTTGCGATATGATGGCCAGAATAGTTCAAAAGGCACTAAAATCACCGTAAAATTAATTTCAACTAAACCAAACAACAAACTGACCTAACAAACTTTGTTGGGTGTCTGAAACCTTAATACTGAAACCCTAACAAACAAAATTGACGTTCAAGGCTCCAGTCACGAACAAAAGTTTACATCAAGGCCAGGCCTTAACTGAAATTGAGAGAGGATTATGAATGGAAAAAAGAAGACAAGGGAAAGTATTTACGAATTTTGAAAGCAAAAAACTGCTCGGTCTGTCTTCTTTTTCTTGATGTCCCATGGCTGCCGGCCCGGTGCTCAATAATAAGTGAGTCTTATACATTTCAACTAAACTGTTGAAAGAGATAAATTTAAGCTGCTAGGAATTAACAAACTTAATTAAATGCCTCGTAAGCAGTTATAATCATTAGCGACCACCACAGGGTAAGCTAGGTAAGATAGGCACAAGTTCTCTGGAAATCTTACATTTTTCACCCTACATTTAATCCCATATTCCTAACCCTTACCATAAGTCATCTTCTCTCATACTAAGGAATGAAATACGATATTCCAACACACCTCCCAACTCAGGGTAATTCTTCACACGCTACACAAGCAATGCAAGACAATCAAACGATATCCAAATATTTACGATGCGTAGCTAAAGTTATTTATTGTCATTTTCTGTCCTAACTATACGGAACGGCCTCTTGGACATTGTTTGTACTGTGTGATGAACGACCTGTCTCTAAACCAATAATATCATACGAAGTATAACCGTACTTAGTCTGTAGACCAGTATCAGTATGGGTGTGAAACCTCAAAGTCATTATCAATCAAAAAAAAAAAAAAAATGACCTGTTCTACGCTAGGATTAGACTTCGACCATCCGTTGAGCACGTTTGGTGAGGATGCAACTTGTTAAATGCATGAGATAAATAAATCTGTACCACAAAAGTTCTTATTTACAAAGAAAACTTTCATTCACGGTGATAAGACCATTTTCAGACAAATCGTCGCTGGTTGCCATGCATACTCACGTAACAGACAGATTGCAACACACTGCTGGACAACAATTTATGTAATAAAAAGTTGCGACAAGAGATTGATGTCGACGCTACACCTAACGACTTAAACCAACAGTAAAAACTACATCAAACCTTGCGACGTTAAGATGGAAATACATCCCGTGAGATTTACACCTGTTATTACTAGTGCCAAGTGCAGATTTCTGCTGTTGGCATGGGATTACTGTCCAGCCAGCATTTTGCTGGTGTGAGGAATATAAAAGTACTGCCTGAATTTCTTAATATGTCATAAAAGGCAAGATATACTACGCTCTACTTCACTGACCTGTAATATCCGAAGAACACAACTTCAGATGGCAGTAGATATCGTACCAGAAGAAACCACACTTAATTCAGTCTGTGATGATATATAGAACAAATATCGGAAGCACTGCTCACTATTGACCACTCAGTACAGCCGCCGCTTAAGAAATGGAGTGGGAACTGGGAAGGAAAAACGACTCTGCTGCTGAACCAATCACCGGCCGGTATGGTATGTTTACATTTGCGAGAGGATAACAACTACCCTAATTGCAGTTAAAATGACATTTTTTTTCCTTCTTTTTTTCAAGTTCCTGGATACATAGGAACCCTTTTATTATTCACATCATAAAACTAGCGTGCAGCATTAGGTTTGATTGAACTCCTCCCTGTAGGAGACAAATCTATCGATACAGAAGGTGGACTTAGCGCCGAGTTGCCCCTTGTTTGCTCATTTCGTAATATGGTACCATTATCGTGCACCAGCACAACCACTGGTCTACACTATGGACGTGTAACAACGAGTTGTGCGAGTTGATATGAAGTAAAGCCAATCTAGATGCCATCATGATGCCACATCGAGTATTGTATGTTCGTTAATTTACATATTGTACTACCAAAACAAGCAAAGTTGTACTTTCATATGCAGTTAGTATATCTTATACTTAACTTGAACATCTGAAGGAGGTCCTTAATTCCCTGAAGAGTCGTTAGGACTTAGTCCAAATAACTAACCAACCACCAGAAATAAAAACGAATAAAGCACTATCGGGAAACATGTAAGACGCTGCATGAAATTGAAGTAATTTGTAGACTATATTACATTTTTTTTTTTTTTTTGTCGTATATGTTTAACCTTTATGGATCGGATATCGGCTTAATGACAACTAGGTATTTACGACTATCAAATGCAACAACATGCGCATTTCATTTTCTTTCCGCTTACGAAATCAAGGACTCTTGATAATATTCTACATGTCTAATGTTTCTGACAGGTAATCCAATCTCTGTAAGTCACTCATTACAGAACCTAATTTACTGATACATTACTGGAAATGGATTGCATCGTTTCATGCAGGTGAGGTGTGATTAGTGGATGGGATGGGATAGGAGGATGGTTGGGTGTTGTGTGTGTTGGTGAATATATGGGATAGATGCTTTGGGTGGGAAAGATCGATGAGGTGGATTGGTTGATAAGTCAGCGTGTTGTGGGTGGGTTACATTAGTGAGATGTGGCGGCTCGGATGAAGTGGATGGGACGGGGTGGGGGAATGAGGTGGATATAGTGCAGTGGATAGGGTAAATGGAATGGTATGGATGTGGTGTAATATTGGATATATGGGTATAGTGGATAGAATGGCTGGGATATTCATGGTGGCTGGGATGTTCATGGTGGCTGGGTGGGATAAGTAAGGTGTCTTTGATGAATGGGTGAGATATCAGTGACGGGAGAGTGCGGTAGGTGTGTAGGTATGTAGATATGATGAAATGGTGTTCAGGAGTCTGTGGCGTGGGACACCACTGTTAAGAGGGTTAGGGTGAGAAGTTGCGGAAACTATGCATTAGCGAATAAGGAGAGTAGATAAACCCAAGGTGGGAGGTTTAGTGAGGGAATACTAATGCCACACACTATCGAGGTTTTTTGGAGGTGTATAGAGCCATGATAAAACATACACCAGAATCCAAGAGAGAGGACCAGGGATGGGTCACGGAGACTCGCTAGTAGACCTTGCACCGCGAAAACGTTATTGCTGAACAGAGAGAAAGGAGTTACGCTGATACACATAAACACAGATCCCACAGATCCATGGCCCATCGAGGTGGCCTGAAAAAGTTGCAGTCCCCTTAAAAGCAGAATAAGAAAATGATAGCAAAGCAAAGGCTCTCTCCCTCCACCATCCATACACTCCAACAACACGCCGGATGGGAAACAAGCAGAAAAAATACCTTGCTGGACTAAAATACCCGAAAGAAATGTTTATAAGAAAGGTAGAGATCAGTGAACGTGAATGTCATGCATCCCACCACCAAAGACACGCATCCCTTCACTTTACATTAGAAAGACACTAGTGATAAGGATAAACCTTGAGCTTCAGCCTAGCACTTGCAATGTTAACAATACTCCCGCTGTAGGAGGATAAAAGATAAATTCTTCTTATTCCCTTAAAGGAGGCTACACAGGTTAATCATTACTGGTATGTTACCTCAGCATGAACAAGGCGAGATCAGTGGTTGAATAGGTAGCATAATATACCATTACATTATGATCTTTGGTTAAAAGAATTGATCAATACAGGAGAGTGACATGTGATGACCAAAACATTCAAAACCGTCTGTGGTTCTACCTCCATCATGGTCCAGCTAGCCTGCAAAAGTTTCACTTCAACGTTCTCTAGACGATTACCTCATCACTCCTCTCCTGCTGTGAGAACCTGTCATATGGACGAAGGTTAAGAAGATTAAGTCTCGCTTCCCTTAAGAATCGTAGACTGCGCGGGGGAATCCTGAGCAGATTTGAAAATGTAAAACAGAGGAAACCGTTTCAAATACGAAGTAAATCAGTTTTTGGAACAAATAAAAAAGAACATTAGAAAGGGAAGCTGTAATAAAAAAGTAAAAATTTTTTCAAATTCTGAAACAGTGGAACGTTACAGTCAATTGTTTAAAAATCTTTTCATGCCTTGAAAAACCGATTGGAGATTCCCTTTGTAAGTTAGGATTTTTACGAAATGAAAAAAACAGCGACCAAAAATATGGACACGAACACGTTCTATTTCATTTTCAGGTTAAAAAAGAAAGCCTTCCTTCCACGCTCTCATTACCGGAGAACAGACAAACACGGAGCAGTTTGTTCATTTCAACTCTACCCTGTAGAATTTCATCTCTGTTTTACCTCAGCTTTACTTCCTTGCAGTTCTTCCATGCTCCAAACCTGTCGGCTGCTTCTGCCGGAAGGATTGGAGTACGAAAAAAAAGCATTGTTTTATCACAACTTCAACTGTCTAGAAATGTGTTTAGGATATGAATATAAAGTGGAAGACGACTCCATCATTGTGCCAATTGGTCTCATGTTATCTGTCTCCCCTGTCTACCTGCGTTTACAGTCGAAGGTGTATGAAAATGTGGAACCGATTTAACATACGCGTCTCTGAATCAGTGTAACAATACTAGTATTTAGAATTTACTTGAAATGCGAGGGAACCGACCATGTGGAAAACACACTGAGCTGCACACTAGATTATGAAGATATATGTCGATAATTCGACAGTTTCAGAGTACCACAGTGGACGAATGGAAAACATGAAATAACAGTGGATGGGGAAAACACTGAAATAATTCATCATTATGACGAAAAGATGTTGAAATATGGAATATCGTTCTGTGTGTGTGTGTGTGTGTGTGTGTGAGTCTGAGTATGATTCTACGTACATGTATATATATATATATATATATATATATATATATATATATATATATATATATATATATATATATATATGTGTGTGTGTGTGTGTGTGTGTGTGTGTGTGTGTGTGTGTGTGTGTATGTATGTATATGTACAGAGAGAGAGAGAGAGAGAGAGAGAGAGAGAGAGAGAGAGAGAGAGAGTGAGAGAAGAGTTTGCGTCTAATATCCTATTTCTACGTACCTTATAGGTACATATGAGAAGGTTTTACATTCATGGAGCCTCAACCTTACCTCTCACTTCTGTCATAAAGCCGCGTTGTTTCTACCAGTATCTGCCATTCCTGCAGAAGAAATACCTGATCACGTGCCTCCTGGATCTTTCTCTGCTGACCCTCTCTTCACAACCTTTTTAGATAACCCAGTAACTTCAAAAAATCTGGTCTAGGTTAACATACCTGCGTCCCTCGTGAGAACCTATACATGGTTATGTTTCTAAGTAACTTCCTTACCTCCTCTTCAGATAGAGGAAGATAAACCTTATCCTCCTACCTCCTACCTGTATTTTAGCACTGTTGTCAAAGCATTACATGGGCTCGTCTGCAGCCATCTCAAATAAGACCAACCTGAAGAACCATATTACGGAGTGGGTCGTATATCTCATGTGTCACGACCGACCTGTCATCATTTCTAACGTTCCTCTCACTGCTTGATTATAGGAACCCACTTCTTCATGTTCCAGCAACATGGATGCCAGGGTCCGTCTTCGTCCTTCCCTCTCCTACTGTCGTGAATGCAATTGTGACTTGATTAAATTCATTAGCCAACCTGTCTTACCGAGGCTTCTTTTCTTTTTTTCCCCTTAGCGTCTGCAGTTCATTGCAAATCGTATTCGCTTGTGCTTTATTTGATTCTTGTATGATTTGGACTTACGTAATCCAGAAATGAGATGAGCAAATCTATTTGTTAAACTTGCAAACCTCGTGAGGGTTTCCCAGAAAATTACTCTCTCTCTCTCTCTCTCTCTCTCTCTCTCTCTCTCTCTCTCTCTCTCTCTCTCTCTCTCTCTCTCTCTCTCGTTTTGGGGCTGCCACTCCACTCAAGGTGCCCTTCTCTGACCCCAGTTATGGAACTAAGTTCCCAGGCTCATGTCATCTGTGGAGAAGCACATCAGAGACAGACCACGTATGCAAAATCTACCTAACCAGATCTATTAATGAAGAGTCCCATGGGAGAGTTTTAGGAAGATATATATAAGAAGAAACAGGTTTTAATACCATTAAGGTGAACTGGGTTGCATCTGCCACACTGCAATATCCTCTCCTGATCCAGACTTACAGGAAGATTTGTGAAGAGAAGTGATGAAGGGAAGAGACGTCGGTTAAGCCAGAGAACATGAAACCGTTCTCAAAACTGTGGAGGAATGCAGCTGTGAGTCCTCAGCGTTGTCGGTTATGTAACTAAGAGAAAAACACTTTTGATAAAAGCAGGAAAACATCACTGTTGACATGATAAGTAGAAGAGGTTGAGGACGAAAAGTGAATCGGATCCACCATCTACGCGATGATACATGAAGGAACACAGTGATGAGGGAAGTTGATAAGCAATGTATGTGGAGAAACTCCGGATGTCACAACCTCAGTGTGACCGAGGTGTTCGGCCGGACGTCATTCTCAGAGTTCGAATAGGACCTGTGGTGTCTATATGTTATGTACACATGATAGCGAGGGAATGGATGCGACCGAGTGAGGCCTCTCTCTTCGTCCGTCCGTAGGTTAGGTTCAAGTACTAACACGAATAAGTCTGCCTCCAATGAGGGCAGCTTGCTCAGGCAGGCGTCTCCCAACACCCCAGCAAATTCATGCATGACTTTAAAAGTGCTAATTTGGTATCCTCAACCATCTTACATCTTCTGTGTCACGACTGCTGGTCATTCTTTCTTGTGAAGATTGAACTACCCGACTAGCCTTAAGACACTTTACTCAATGCATCATACATCTCTTTAACTTCTTTCGCACTTAACTTCTCGAGTTTTCTCTCATTCACTGTTTTTCCTTAGCACCCAGGATATGAGCATGAGACTCCTCATCCTCGGAGTTGAGGAGCAAAGAATCTAAGAACCATTCTCGCTCATGCAAGAGCAAGTTGGGGCTTTCAGGGCAATAGATGTCTCCATTTTTTTCATTTATTTCACTAATGTCCGAGACCGTCATAGTAACCTCTCTTCTGTATAGCACCATCCACCTAGAACCTCTGCTAATATTCTACTTCTCTTGTAAGCCAAACTGTCTGTGATGTTGGCATTAAATCCTTCCACAGTGACAACCATAACATATATCTACGGTTTTGTCTCAGAGATTTTTCTATATCCCAACCACACTACCCATAGTGACTTTAATTGGCTAGACTGTTTTCCGGCTCAGGTTTTGTTTCTCATCAACCACCACCCATTGTTCTGCTTCATTCACTGCTCTCCTCATCATTCTCGCTTTTGCCACAAAATTTCACTCCCAGTTTACTCATTTGCTTGTACTCGTACAAACGTCTCTTTACTCAACGTACCTCTCGAGAATGGCCTCTTTAAACGCCAACTAAACCTCACTGGTGGCGTTGACTGCGCTAATGAAAGTTATTTTTAACTTTCTTAGGAAGATTATTACCTCTTTTTTTTTTAGGCGGAGTCTCTGTCTGTGCTAAGCATATTGCAGTGTTTATCGTTACGTGAATAGGGTCATATAAACCCTCCTCCTCTAAGAACATCTTTTCTTGTAACACATGATCAACACTTCTTAAAGTGGCGTAGTGGAGTTGCAGAAACTCCCCCATCCACAAGTCTCACGCAACACTCATTTTATCATTATATACAGACCGACGAAGCAAAGAAAAACAAATTATTCTAGAGCCATTACTGGCGACAGAATAGAATAATGTGAAGAAAAAGAATCTAGGAATTGAGTCAGAGTTCAGCAGGAGTCTAGCCCTGACTCACAAAGGTTGTAGGAAGCGGGAAAGACAGAAGGAAGAGTGAATTCCGAGCTAACACATCCTCTCCCACCCTTCCCGATACCAGAAAGTGTCTGTATCTACACTGCTTTCGTGTATCATGTGTTGATGTCAAAGATGCGTATCAACCGCCAGCTCCACTAAAACTATCCTCTACCCACCTCCCACGTCATCCACCACACGAATTCTCTACATCCACCCACAACATAACTGACGTATCCACCCATCTACATATTTACCCATTCATCAATACTGCACATTCAACAATCTATCCAGATATCCATTTTATCTTCCCATCTTCTCACCCAGCTGCCGCTATGTTATATAGTCTTTGATGTTTTACCAAAAACATTCTCAAGTAACGGTAAGACTCGCACCAGTCTCGAAAAAATATTTTCCTGCAACTTTTACTCGAAATCCCATCTCTCTAGCATAGGATGATAATATTTTCGAATGTGTTTAATGCATAGATAATTATCATTTAAGAGATATGTAATTGTTAACGATTATTTTCCGTCGTAAAGTCTCATCACGGAGGCCAACTTTGCAACGTTCCAATAATTCATCGCATAGTCATACTAGCCAGCCAATCAGCTTCGACCTGCGTCGCATTACCAGGTTTTTGAATACGACAATGCGAAGCTTAATCGACTACCCTTCGCAAAGACAACCACCAATTGTATGGTTCTTAAATACGGGCCCATTACTCATGTGGAGTACAATTGTTTCCTAGTAAATGCACGGCATCCTCAGCATACAAATAACGATAAAAAGTTTCCCCTGTTCATCCAGATACTTAAAAAAAGAAATAATATAGCGTTTTATTACAAGATTCTACCTATCGTAAACAAGCAGTTAGGGTCGTTGTCATCCTCACGCAGATGTAAACTCACCATACCAGCAGAGGCGTCGGGCTCCAACCTCACCACAAGTAACCCGGCGGCTGTACTGAGTGGACGAGCAGTGCTTTCGATACTTGTTATATATATCGTCAACAAAAACTGCATTAACTTCTGTGGTCTCTCCTAGCGCTACATCTGTCACCAGAGCTCGAGTTCTACGGATGTTGAAGGTCAGTGACTCAGAGGATGTTATATATACGAGTTGATTTAACGGGAAACTTTTCCATGACCGGATTGTAACATTTGTGACGCCGACCGGACAGTAGACAAATTCATAGGGAAGAAATCTGGACTTTTTGGTATGACAGTAGTTACATTTGATAGCCCTGTGGAATTTTTTTTTCTTTCTTTATATTTTTTTCATAAATGTTACAAAATTTGCGTAGCTTTGTTGGTTAAGGTCGTTTGTTTACGTGTCGTGTCGATACTAAACTCTTGCCGGACATTTATCATATAAATCCCGTTTCAAATAAATCTGGTTGCGTCGGTATGCAAGGTAACTTAACGACTTGAGAAATGGGTGATCATATGATCACTGAGATTGAGGCCTGTTCATTATGGACAAAGATTCTTGTGGTATAGAACTATAGATTGTCTTGTATACTCAACAAATCTGCTTCCTTCCCCAACGTATATTCCTGGGTGATATGTCTAATACTAATGTGGAACAGGTAATTTTGTGATTGGTTATGACTCTGGTCCTTCGCCAGTATTGTTACACGTCTATTAATCGAGTGTGTATTGATTACTTTCTGAATAAAGTTATCGGTTTAGAGACGGATCGCTCGTCACACAGTGTGAGGCCGTTTCGTATAATTAGGGCAGCGAATAAAAGACGGTTGTAAATAACTTTTACGTATCGAACCAGCTTTGTTGTGACAGTTCAGCATTGTAGGTATACTGTTTAGAAAATATGAGTTGTAAATTGGAAATATGATTTATTCTCCGATATCAATAAGGTAATGGTGAGGGTTATGGATATCAGGGTACATGTAGGATTTAGTAATGTAAAAAGTGTGCAACAAACTCGTAATGAATAAACAGAACCTATGAAAATTTATCTCATCACCTAGCAGTTGGCTTCTCATGATTCATGCTATTAACGCGGCAGATAGACAAAAATAATTTGATTCTTAGCAGCCTTTGCGTCTTAAGATTATCATTCTCGTCAAGATGTACCTAACACTTCCACTATGTCTGAGCGTCGCTCCAACTGCCAGTGAATGTCAACAGACTGTGGCAGGCTGGGAGGTCGTTAACGTCCTCTGGTAGTTTAAGGTTGTGAAGTTTCTACTTTACATTTCAGCTCCTAGGAAAGCTCAGGTGAGACCTTTATAGGCTATTATATATTTTTTTAATGTTTCGTCTACTTTTACAACAATTGATATCACATTTTCCCAGATATCCATAACCCTCACCACTGTTGCTGTCTTTACTATCGCAAGTATGATGCACCGATTTTTTTCGGCATTTGGTTATATTTAAGTAATACACCAGAAATGGAGGACAAGATCACTCAGTATGCATATATGCATTCGTTGCCGAGCTGAGTGATATATTATCCAGAACTTTTTAATCACAAAGTGATCTCTGAAGGCAACGTATAATAACTGCTGTGGGAGCCTATTATCGGAGTATTGAACAACCTTTGGGCTATACTGAGGTGTTACGTATAACTTTTGTGTAAGTATATACCTACGAAAGCTTTAATGTTTACATTGTAAGTTTCTATACGCGCAGAAGATTTCAAAGTTACGAACCGAGGATTCAAGCCATCTGGTTCCGAGACTCAGAACTACGCGAATCCTCTCTCTCTCTCTCTCTCTCTCTCTCTCTCTCTCTCTCTCTCTCTCTCTCTCTCTCTCTCTCTCTCTCTCTCTCTCCACTTAAGCTGTATCTTAGAATTCAGTTTTAACTCGTGTAACAAGTTTGTTACGCTAATCTGAATTATGAAATATTTCTTTCATAAAGCCGTTGAATATTTGATAAATCATTTCATATTATTTTGCCCGGATTCTTGTAGCTACAAGGCTGCGTTACAATCAGTAACAGGGAATAGATGGAACAGAATGGGCCAAGCCGGGAGTGCTCATCCTCTTTAAAAGCATAAGCTGGGGTGTGAATGTGTGTATATGTAACAAGATGAGAAGAGAGAAGAGATAGCATGCTTTGGGAAAGAAACCTAATGCTCTGGCTCTTAGTGAAACAAAGCTCAAGCGTTAAGGGTGGAATGGTTTGGAAATGTCGTAGTGATAAAATCAGGAGTTATTGTGAAAGCAAAAGCTGATTAAGGGTTAACTTTGGTACTGAAAAAGGAATTATGGGAGTGTAAGGTAGTGAGCTGGAAGGTTGAAGTTGAAATGATTTTGAGTGATTGGGATCTGTACATGAATAATGGTGAAAGGTGTGCACAGAACAGTGAATTAGAACGATATGGTATGCAGGGGTCGACGTGCGCTAACTAGAATGAAACAGGTATATGAAGCGGCTGGGGGAAGCCATAGAAGATATTCTTAAAATATTATGTGATAATTTCCTTTGTATTTACTGGATATCTATGTGTTGCTGAGAGCATTACGATATATATCCCATAATTATTTCAAGTATAGAAGTGTTTAGATATGCTAAGTTTCAATTTTGAAATAAGTATTTTCAGCTAAGAAATACCCTGTAATTTTTCGTCTTCACCCTAGAAAAATAGGTTTCCTTTAAAACCTCATCATAAGGAGTATTTTTCATGAGGATTAGAAATCTGTGGTTAGAATATCTTGTAATCTTCTTTATGACTTTCAATCAAACTGTTAAATGAAGATATTTTGAAAATATTATCTGATCATTTGCATTGAATTTACTGGGTATCTATCTGTAACTGAGAGCATTATGGTATATTTTCCATGATTACTTCAAGTATAGAAGTGTTTGAATATGCCAAGTTTCAGTTTAGAAGTAAGTTTTTTCAGCTAAGAAAAAATCCCTGAACTATTTCTGTGTCGAATACCCAGGCAATAAAACACTGTCCACTCACCGTATCATCACACCAAGTGTTCCGTCTGCTACAGAAGGCGTCACTCACATTACCTAGTGTTTCATTTGTCGTGGAACTCTTCTATTTGTCCCTGATTAATGTTATTCCAGTGGAGCATAGGCTGTGTATATCACTGATATTGGCTGGTATCAGTGACATATACACGAGAGAGAGAGAGAGAGAGAGAGAGAGAGAGAGATTCTTAGAAATATGCTGGCTTAATCATGAAGATCTTCCTGCACATGGATGTATAGCGCCATAATCTACCATCAGAATGGTTGCATATTCATAAAGTTAAACCCAATCTGCTGAGTAGCTTCTCAATGCTCGTAAACATTACGAACTTCGAAAGGCAAACACACCTCTCATGTGACCAGAGAAGTTAAGCGACGTCGAGTCTTGTCAGTACTTGGACGGGCGACCGATGAGGAACACAACATGGTGTTGATATGTTCGGCGCGCGCCTCCGCGATAGCTCTACCTAAAGGCCTAGAGCCCGTTACTGCGTTACTCGAGGACTTTACTGTAGTGTAACGGGATGTAAGGCAGCGTCCGGAACGTGAGACTGTATTGGACAAAAGTAGTTGAAGCACACACGTCTGCCCAAGTCTTTCCCAACACATTTTCCTCGTGAATCAAGAACTCACACTTACGTCAGCAGAAGGTAACTGAGTTCAAGGGGTTGCAGTATCACCTCGTTAAACGTATAATGAGGAATACACTCACTCCTGAAGATTGTCCATTTGAAAACTGATGAAACTATTTGCAGTCTGGGTCCTCGGTGTTGCAGGAGACGGACGCCAGAGGAGAGGTCTTCCAAAGCGTCAAGATCGTGTCCAGTGGGCGTTGCTCAGGGCACGTAGTGGCAGTGCAGCTTCAACACGTGGCCAGTATGGTAATGAGGACTCGGATCACATCCCAGTGTGCCAGAGCGGAGAATTAGGCGATCGGATCACTTGTACAGCTTAATTAGTGAAGGTCCAGACTGATAATGCTGTGTCCCCTTGTGCTAATGCAACTTATAGTTATGATGTAACCTCATGGTCATGGTGTGGTTATGGTGTAACCTCATGGTCATGGTGTGGTTATGGTGTAACCTCATGGTCATGATGCAATTATGGTGTAACCTCATGGTCATGATGCAATTATGGTGTAGCACTATAGGGTATGATGTAGCCCTATAGTTCTGATGTAACCCCTTGGTTATGGTACTTCATGGTGGTTGTTTCCACCACCATCAGTCTCCAGGTTGACAGTGTTACTCAAATGCTATAAAGCTCTTCTTCAAAGTAAAGCCCTGGAGTCGCAGTACAGGCCTAGGGTCATGATACAGACCCACTAAGGTAGTAAAGCCCGAGCACTGAGGAGACATCCCAGACACCATGGCGCAGACACGTCTTCTTCGTATATCTCAAGGTCACGGATCAGTCATGGTTCAGGCTCGTGGTCACAGTGAAGCCTTAGTCATGGTGTTGCCTCAAGTTTGGTACTAATCCAGGAAATATATATTATTCAGTATACCACTGATGAGAGCATATAGTCAAGGCAGAGGAAGGGGGCAAATATGGGAAAAATATTCTAGTAAGGAAGTAGAGAAACAACTATGTACAGTTGACCATTCTCTTTAACGAGTGTGACTTGTAAAACATTGGAAAGTATAGTCATAAAACAAATGAATAACAACTTTCAGAGGAGAGACTACATAGATCTGAGACGACGAGTTCAGGATAGGGGAGCATTCGTAATAAATCAGAGATAGCTATGAGAGGGAGTTACATTTTAGACAGTAGCGAAGGATGGGAGAATTGTGTCCCTGGACTAACAGAAAACGTTTCGCTTTACACCACGTTTTACACCACTTTGGAGACTTGTAAAGAAACTGGATCTTCAGGGTAGAAAATGGGAATACCCATTCATAGATGGAAAATTACCTGATAGGAAGGGAACAAAGGATGCATGTCAGAGGCCTTCTCGAAATGGTTAGGATCACCAGTGGCATTACCACAGGGTTCGGTCCTGGGACCATTGCTCTTTTTAATCGATGTAAATGACTTGCCAGGAGAACAGGACTTGTACCTGAACATGTTTGCAGATGATGCCAGCGTCACGAAGGTTGTAAAGAATGATAAAGATAACATCAACTTTCAAGGGGCCCTTGACAGACTCCAGAATTGGCCTGGAACGTAACCGATAAAATTAAACCCAAATAAAGTCAAAGTATTGAAGCTAAGACCCGGTGAAAGTTGGCATCGATTCGAATGTTAGATAAGTGATAATAAGTTGCAGAGATCTGTGTGTGAGAGGAACATGCGAGTCGACACTGTATTCAACCTGCTAAAAAAAAAAAAAAAAAACGCGACCATAGGTTAATTGTAGAGGTGGTAAACTGCTGGCAAATGATATATTGACACCGAAATGGTCAGTATACTTTTCACAACGTTTTCATGGCCCAGATTAGAATATGATTCGTAGATGTACAACGAACTCGTAGAGAAAGTCCTGGAGGAACGCAGAGATGATACCAGAACTAAGACAACTGAGGTACAATGAAAGTTAGAGCCATAAACAATTCTGATGAAGTCAACAGTGAGCAGTTCTTCAGAAACTGCAAAGAGAGAGCTATCAGAGGTCGTAGTAAAAAAAATCAAGCAAGAACTACTAATATACATTTTTTCGTTTGATTCATCAGAACCTCTGATTGCTCTATGCCGAAAATCACAGCAAAGACGAGACTTTGTATATGCAGACGTAGCACTAGAGAAAGGTAACACGAGAATCCTGAGCACTTACGTGTATTACCAGGCCTTCAGGGGACTGGTTATAGAACTGTAACGAGTCCACTGAGGTGGTGGTAATGCACGAAAACGCTCAGGATTATCGCGTTCCCTTTTCCTACGGGTGTTTCAGTATGTATATTTTTTTTTTTTTTTTGCTTTGTCGCTGTCTCCCGCGTTATATTATATATATATATATATATATATATATATATATATATATATACGAAATGCAAATCATCAATCGTGGATTGGAAAAGAAATGTCTATCCAGTCTATGCTTGAACGTATCCGTGGCACTGGTTTCAAAAGCTTTCATTGTTGAGTTATTCCGTATGCACAGAACAATTCTATTAAACAAAGTACTTCACCTCATTCGAGGTAAAACGTTCGCCCGCGAGTATGTATCTATTACTACGAGTAAAATGAGACGAATTTGTTCTTAAGTAGCTTGTCAGAGCGAGCTTATTGAAGCCTTTAATGATTCTGACAATGTTTTACATCACCCCTTGACCTCCTCTCCTCTAAGCTATATAGATATAAGTTGTTTAGTCGACTCTCATAGGATTTGTTTCCCAGTCCGGAAATCATCGTGGTAGATCGCCTCTGTATTCTCCATTGTGTGTGTGTGTCATTCCTCAAGTAGGGTAACCAAAAATGAACAAAAATTTTCAAGTCAGAGACGCACCAGGGACTGGTAAAGAGTGAGGATGATTTTCCCTATAATTCAGTTCGAGAACCCTACCAGTCAGTCCAAGAATTTTCTTTGTCCTTTTTACTGCTTTTGTTCACTGCTTGCTTAGCTTCAGGCCGTCAGCGAATATCAAGCCTCAGTTGTTTTCCTCATTACCGTTTGCAGCTCAACAGAATTCACACTCTAGTTTGCCTTTTCATATTTGCTCCCGATATATAAAACTTAGAATTGATTTGCTGCCTGCGAACCCAGCCCATCAGTTTATCTGCCAGTTTGAAGCTGTATATGTTCAATTTCGGTTGTAGATTTACTTCCCAACTTAGCACTGTCCGCGAATTTCGATATCTTACAATGCAGCCCATTATTAATATCATTGATATAAATGAGAAAGAGAATCGGTCCTAAGACTGATCCCTATAGCACACCACTTGTCACGTTTAACCATTCAGAGGTTTGGCCATTAATCACTACCCTTTGTTTACGGTTAGTCATTCAGTTTCCCAACCATCAAAGTGCAACTCCATCTATACCATATGACTTTAGCTAGTCACCTTTGATGTGGAGTTGTGTCGAATTAAGACAATGACATCAAACGGTACCTGACTTAGGATATAAACATATATTCCTTTGCCCGTACAGTCTTGGTTAACGGTAATGAGAAACTGCTTTACTTTCATCATACATATTGATTTTATCGTAAAACAAATCGAGCAGATTTGTCAAGTTTAAGCGATTCCGTCCAAAATCATTTTGAGAATCGTAAATTAAGTGGTGGTCCTTTAAATGGTCTACAATTTCATTTCGACTGATGGTTTCCATTAGTTTACCAACTACAGACGTTAAGCAGAGAAAAGCTCAACACATGGATCTCCAGAAGTGTCGAACTTCCTCCCCGTGATATACAATCGGGTAAACACGTAATTACATGAGCCATATTAACGCAGCGGTTGTCCTCAACTCCGCCGGCACTGACAGACCCTTGACTTCCTCCTTCCCTCGACCTCACTTCCCTCCACCATCATTTTCCCTCCTTCCCCCTCTTCCTTCCTCCTTCCCTCCCTCGCCACTCGCTCCCTCCCTACCTCTTCCTAACTCCGGGTGATCAACAACCTAATATCACATTCCGAACGTTTCGTTCTATGGCTACACCGTCAATCTGCCAGCCTGAAATTTGTTTGGGATTTTCGTAAGTCTCCTCGTGTAGCGTTCTTTGTTTGGCCGCAATGGCAACATTTGTTTGTCTGCCCCTGGCGGTACTTGGCATAATCAGGCGCTGGCAATATTGGTCAGGGAAATACAAAGAGCGCTATTGACTCTCGTGGTCAAAAGGTCGAAGATCAGGGTCACCGCTGCACTCTCGAGTTGAAGATTATATCATTTCGACAGAATAGGTCGGGTTCCACGTAGTGGATTTCAGCAGAGCTTGGCCTGAGTGTGTCTTTCACGACAGTTAAGATTCTTATCGATTCGGAGGACAAGTTAAAGGTCAAGGCAGCTGCCACAAGCTGTAGCAGATTTTGTTTTGACTCAATATCTTCAGTTCTTAGTGGATTTCATGAAGACTTGGGAACTGTATTTCCTTTGGGGCAATGAGGATCCCTGTTGCTTTCGAAGTTTAGGGGTCAAACGTCGAGATGATTTACGGACAAGTAGATTAATTTGTTACTGCATGATAGCTTCAGATCAACATATGAATTGCGTACAGACTTGGCAGTTGAGTTCCCTTCGAGTCAAGCCAGGTTTTCTGTCGACTGTGAAGTCAAAAGGTTAGAGAACAAGGCCACTGCCACACTTGTAGTTAATATTGTCTCCGAAAGATAACTTCACTTCTCGGGGATGTATTTCATTAACACTTGGCATGAGTATAGTCCATGGAGTAAGGAAAGTGCCTGATTATCTTAAAAGAGGTCAAGGCCACTGTTGCTATGGAGATGATCTTGTTTCTTCATCATAACTCAAGTTCTACTGCATGGTTTCTGCAAGATAGCACAAGTTCTACTGGACGGATTTAATCAAAACCCGTAAGGTCAAGGCGACCAGATATTTCCTTTGTATAGAATACTTCAAGAATCAGATTTATTTGATTTTTCTTCATTATTGAAAATCACATTTTTTTTTGACTCGGTAAGCGAGGGCCTTTGTGGTGGCTGGGCCCTGCATTCCACTGTTTCGCAATAAACCACATTTTGTTCACTCTACTGTTTCGCTATAGACTACGTTTTGTCCACCAACACAGTTTCACCAGTACCAGGTGAGGAAGATTACTATGTAAATCGGCGGCAGTGAAGGGAGGCCGTTTGACGTGAGCCGGCCGCCCCCGCACTACACGTCGTAATTCTTGCGATGTTAACACCAGCAGTAGAGCCAGGCAGAACCTTTCCAACCATCCATGACTTGGTGAACTGCAGAAAAAGCTCATTGGACCCCACCGTCAGATATTTATCATACGTTCGTCACCAGACTCATCATGAAAGCTGATAATCTGTGTGTGAGTATATGTCTGTCTCATTCCAGAGTCATTTCGAACCAGTGTGTCACTGAGCAATGAGTTTGTGGAGATATTTATATGAAATCTTATTAAGTTTCCGTCAGAAAATCGTAGCATGAAAGAATTCAAGGTATGTGACCCAAATGCTTTACCTTTGAGGTCTCCTTAATGTTTGCTAATTCTAGAAATTTAGATGATATGCACTGGTGATCATACCATGACTGATACAGATTCAAGAACACTAACAACTTAGAGAGCTCTCAGTACTGAGGGTATAAATGAGCCCAATTGTGACGCTACAAACGTCGTGGAAAAGAAAGAAACCCACTCTTCTCTCTCTCTGTCTGTCCGTCTGTTTATATCAGCATATCGTTCTCCGGACACAGTCTTTGACGAAATGTATTTGCCAATATCAGGAAACGAAGAACGAGGTGAAAGATGCAGTTCCTATTTCATTTCAAGTATTTGTAAAGATGGAATTATTTGATATTCTTCCATTCTATTTAAGAATTATCAAATAACTTTTTATTTTAGTGCACTAACGACAATCATCTGAAGTTGCAGGTCATATGACGAAATATTTCTGAAAGATAACATAAGAAATAAACCTAAACTTAAAGATCGTATACACTGACACTGCTGAGAATATTAAGTCTCTGTAAAGCGAATGAAGGTAAGAGAAAATAGTGTAAGCAGGTCCAGAGGAATTGTTCCCGACACACCACGAAGCTGTTGGAATTAATTTCTGAATCCATTAAACCTGAAGATATTTTCACTTCTCATTTGCCCTGAAGACAGCCCAAGGAAGTCAAATGTCTAATTCTTTTCTCATCCAATTGTGGAATTCAATTTTTCTCCCAGAAACTCAAATTGGCTCGGGATGAATAGAAGAACTTTTGGAAAGTTGGGGAATAACATCTTTAAGGTTTTTAGAAAAAGTTTTTTTTTTGCATTTTGGTTTGAGTCAAGTTATGATGATGTTTTTATCTTTGTTGATTAAAGAGAAGTGCCATATATGTTCGTTTGTAGTTGTGTACTACCTTCTATCTGTGACTCCTTGTCTTTTATAGCTGTTATATATGAACCTCCGTGGAGTAGTGGTTAGAGAGCGTTCCTGACCGTGACGCATTCACGGGCCGCCCACGGTCGAGCGCATGAGTTCGAAACCTGGTGACGGCAGTCGGTCCACAGTCAACCCAGCTGCTCATCCACCCCTAGGGCTTGGTCGATGAAATGGGTACCTGGCTCAGGCTAGGGATGGCCTTGATTAGGGCCTCAGCTGCCCGTGCCGTCTCGGATAACATGAAAAATAAAGTGATAGATTCTCTCTCTCTCTCTCTCTCTCTCTCTCTCTCTCTCTCTCTCTCTCTCTCTCTCTCTCTCTCTCTCTCTCAAGAAAGCCCGGAGGTGTATAGAGCATGTGAACGAAGGAACAAGGAGCCTGGCCAGCCACCTGAGCTGTTACCAGCCCAGGGTAGCAATATCCACACCTTGCTTACATGACTCCTGGTGTACTGACGGCAGCCAGTTTGCTCCGCTCGAATCTCAGGCTCCCAGAATCGCCTCTTTAAAACCTTTCTCGACTTACGAATGTGTTGAGACTAAGCAAACGATGGAAGTGTACCGTAAGATAATTGAGATGGCAGTTATGAAGACAGGCAGTTCATGAAGTCTGATGAAAATGGGGAAAAAAAGACGAATGAAGAAAGATTAAAAAGACGAAGGCTGGCCCTGTGGGGAGAACCTATCGAGTGTGAAGGTGGAACAGCACACAAGTGGCGGTCATCACGACTGTGGTAGACCAGGAGTTACGCCATCACGACTGTGGTAGACCCGGTCACTACCTCCTCCGACCCTGTCTGACCTGGTCTCTACTGCAGGAGAGTAACGTGTGGGAGGAGGAGGAGGAGGGAGGTGAAGTACATGGAGGACGTGATGACTCGGGAACTTAAGTCTCCAGCTTAGTCTCTCTCGTGCTCATTACTCTCCTGTCTTCAGTCAGCCACCGTCAGAAGCCTGGTCTGCGACTGTCACAGTGGTCCTCGCCTCCTCTGTCTTTAAGCTACTCTCCTCACCCTCCTCACTTGTAGGTGCCACGACAGATTGTGGCAATATCTCCGTCGCTTCATGTTTAGCACATTGAATGCTGGGTATGTGGAGGTGGCCTGTAGCTACACCGTACTGACGTAGTTCATGAAACTATGGAAGATTGTTCTTAGACATCGAGGGTCGGGCGGCTAGCGGTTCTTCCTTTTCCAGGGTGAGCACCAACAGTCCTTCCTGACAACAGCTGCCACCACACCACGAGCTGTGCGGGACAACAGCCTCCAACACGCCATACCATCAAGGTGTACGTGCATCACGTGGACACCCTCCTCCTCCTCCTCCTCCCGGCCGTATATAAAACTGTTATTAAAACATTAATCTTGCTTATACGTGGCATGGGTTACCCCTTAATGGCTGTTGGCTGGCTGGGTGTGGTGATAGCCAGCAGGGTATGTGTGGCCAGTAGGGTGTGGTGGTGGCCAGCGGAGCCTTGTGTAGTCAGCAGGGTGTAGTAGTTGCCAGCAGGGTGTGGTGGTGTGCTATACTCCGACACTAACTGTTGCCTCCACCGCTGGTGCACTACCTGTTTCTCTCACCACTGCTACACTCCTGCAGTAACTGTTGTCATTGCTACACTAACTGTTGTCCTCCACTATTACACTAGCTGTTTCCCTCACCAATGATTTTTAAAACAAATCTCAAATTCTTGTGTCTCTTGGCTGACTACGAGGCAAGCAACGTTAGACATCAAGGGATCGGAACTTTAATCAGATTCCTGGTGGAGCCTTTGATCCTTCATGGACGAGACTGACTAAATATTCCGCTATGCTCTTTTGTTTGTGGCCAGAATATCACAAGGCAAAGTTTTCTTGTTTATTGGTGCGTCAAAGTCGTACATATACACCTTTTTTCACTCGTGATTGCCGTTTCCAGCGTAAGCATGGTATTGTCAGGAAGAAATGAAGAAAGTCAGCATCCGCTCATATCCATGATCTAGCTGTCATGTGTAATGCACCGAAAACGCTGCTCCCTATCCAAAACCAGGCCTTACAAACCTTCCATGGTTTACCCCGGACGCTTCACATGCCTTGATTCAGTCCACTAACAGCACGTCGACCCAAGTATACCGCATCGTTCCAATTAACTCTATCCCATGCACACCTTTTACCCTCCTTCATGTTCAGGCCCTGATCGCTCAAAATCATTTTCAATCCACCCTCATCTCCAATTTGGTCTCCCCGATCTCCTTATTCCTCCACTTCTGACACGTATATCCTCATTGTCAACCTTTCCTCGCTCATTCTCTCCATAATTCTAAACCATTTCAACACACCCTCTTCTGCTCCCTCAACCACACTCTTTATTACCACATTTCTCGTACCCTTTCATTACTTACTCGATCAAACCATCTCGCACATCATATCGTCTTCAAACATTCAATTTCAAACACATCAACTCAAACATACCAATGTTTGCCCTCTCAGATAATAATCTTTCCACACATTCTTCAGCACTCCCAGAGCCTTCGCCCCCTCAGCCCACCCAGTAACTCACGTCCGCTTCCATGGTTCCATTCGCTGCCATGTCCATTCTCAGTTATCTAAAACACTTTACTTTTTTTTCAGTTTTTCTCCATTCAAAGCCACATTTCAACTAAGCTGGCCCTCAACCCAACTGAAGCAAATAACCTTGATTTTATTCAAATTCACACACAACTTCCGCACTCACTCTTCCAAACTGTCACCAACTCCTAAAGTTTCTCACTCGAATAAGCCTCCAGTACTATATCATCAGCAGAGTTCAGCTGATTCACTTCCTAGGCCCTTTCATCCCCTTCAAACTGTATACCCGCCTCCTTCTCAAAGACTCTCGCATTTACTTCCATCACCATCCCATCCAGAATCAAATTTAACAACCATGATGACATCATCACACCCCTGCTAGAAGCCACCCTTTACTTGAAACGATTCACTCTCTTCACTTCCGACTCGCACACATGTCTAGACCCTTGATAAAACCTCTGTCTCTAGCAGCCATCGTCCCACATTGTATATTCTCAAGACCTTCCACAAGGCGTTCCTATCAACCCTATCATATGCTTTCTCCAGATATATAAATGCCACATAAAAATCCATCTGTTTCCTCAAGTATTTCCTACACACATTTTTTAAAGCAAAGACCTGATCCGCACATCTTCTACCACTTCTGAAACCACACTGCTCCTCCCCAATATATATATATATATATATATATATATATTATATATATATATATATATATATATATATATATATATATATATATATATATATATATATCGCTCTGTTGATTTCATGAATTGTGTAGGAGACTGTGAGGTTTAGTTATTGTTTCTGTCAACGGGATATACACTGGACACCAGAGTTCACTTGGTTAACACGACTGGAAAAGTTGGTTTGTCGTGTACCTGTGATTGTGATTTTCTGTCCAAGAATCATTTTCACAAATGTCGTTTCCCTTGTGTTGTGTACCTCTGGCTTCTCTGCTGATCTTTTGTCTTGCTCTCGTGTCATATCCGTAAACCACGCCTCAGCCAGATGGTATACATATGTATATACTGGTAGCACCGTAGTGGCTCAGCTGGTACCATGGGTCTTGCCTGAGCCAGCTGGTATGCACTGGTAACACCGTACTGGCTCAAGTATTAACAGTGGGCCATGCATTATACACTTAGCCACCAAGACCTCCTCCGCTCTTTTCTCTCTCATTCTCTTCCTCTCATCTCCCTCCGTCAGCTTCTCCTTCCCTCATCTACCCTAGCTTATCCTCAAGATTCCTCTTTTCTTCTTCTCGCATTGTTTTTTTTTTCTTCCCTCAGTCTCGCTCTCCCTCTCTCGCCTCTCTTTTGCCTTCTCCCTTTCCTTCCTCAGTGGTGTTCTAACTTGTCGCTATCGACTTATCATAAGATCTTCGTTCATTTTACTCACTCGCCTCTCCCACTCACTCGCCTCTCCCACTCACTCGCCTCCCACACTCACTCCACCTCTCTCACTCACTCGCCTTTCCCGTCGCTCGCCACACTCTTTACTCACCCTCCCCCTTTACTCGCCTACTTCCCTTCATTCGTCTCTTCCCTTCATTCGCTACTTCCCCCTTGCTAGCCTTTTTTTCGTTCACCTTTTTCGCTCACCTCTTCATCTTCATTAGCCTCTTCCTCGCTCGCCTCATCCCCTTCTCTCGCCTCTTTACCTTTAGTAGCCTCTTCTTCGCTCGCTTCTTACCTTGTCCCTACCCTTCCTCTCCACTCGCCCTCCAACACCGTCATTCTCACTCACCCATGTGCTCAGTCACCATATTTCACGTCCTCTTACTTGATCATCCAATATTCCCTTCCATCAGTTTATCCTCTCATTATGCTTCACCTTTCCCACATCTCCGCCGGTTTTATATCCCTCTTTTATCTTTTTCTTTCCCTTGCCTTTTCCCCCTACCTCTTCCCGGCCTGTTCTTCCTGCCTTCATTCTGTTCTTCTGAACTCTCTCCCTTATCTCAAGGAATTCCACTCATAACTTCAGTATATATATATATATATATATATATATATATATATATATATATATATATATATATATATATATATATATATATGGGGCCTTTGTTGTCCTTTCCTAGCGGTACCTCGCACACATGAGGGGGAAGGGGGATGGTATTCCATGTGTGGCGAGGTGGCGATGGGAATGAATAAGGGCAGACAGTGTGAATTGTGTGCATGGGTATATATGTATGTGTCTGTGTGTGTATATATATGTGTACATTGAGACGTATAGGTATGTATATTTGCGTGTGTGGCCGTGTACGTATATACATTGTGTATGGGGGTGGGTTGGGCCATTACTTTCGTCTGTTTCCTTGCGCTACCTCGCAAACGCGGGAGACAGCGACAAAGCAAAATAAATGAATAAATATATATGTGTGTGTGTGTGTGTGTGTGTGTGTGTGTGTGTGTGTGTGTGTGTGTGTGTATACCTCATTATAGCCCACATCCCTCAGAGCCCCGCTCCTAGTAACCCACCACTTCATATCCTTCCCTCACACCATCTTTGTATAAGACGTGACTCGGCGATAAATGAGTCTCTGTATCCGTGTTGCAATCCTGATATTTCTCCTCGACTTATTCATCGTCATTTGCAACAGTTACCCACAATGCCCTTGTTGTCTCAAGACCATAAATGAGCATACAAGTTTGGCCAACAGTCTACATAACACAAATCTCAGTGGGGATGGAGGCAGACTCTCAATTTTTCCCTCAAAAGTCATTTACATATATAGATACTTTGGTGGCTTAAGACCATTCCCTCTTTGGACGCTATTGATGATTTTTCTGTGCCCATATGTGTATCCATGTATGCTTGTCCAGCTGTGTATCATCACAGGTATGTATGAATATGCCGCGTGTGTATATGTGTAGAAGAGTTTGTGGCACTCTGTTCAACATACGCGTGTATGTTTGTGTGTTAGTTTGTATATATATATATATATTTATATATATTCAGTAGTTACCCCCAACACTTGCCGATGATAAAACCATCAACTCTGTATTCAGCCAAAACATCAGGAACATCTCCACCACAGAAAGTATCACACGAGAATTTTGGACCTGGGTTTTGGATGTGTTGAGAAAATCCAAAAGAAAAGAGAAAAGAATTGTGGAGACGCCAGCGGGAGTGTGAATTTCCTGAGGCAGAAACCTTATGGTGACGGTCGCCCTGCCACCCACTCTCCCTTCCCACCACCACCCACCCGCCCTCACTCTCCCTTCCCGCCATCACCCACCTGCCCTCACTCTCCCTTCCCACCACCACCACCGACCTGCCCTCACTTTCCCCTCCCACCACCGACCTGCCCTCACTCTCCCCTCCCACCACCGACCTGCCCTCACTCACACTCTACCTCTCCATTACAGACCCAGCCTCACCCACCCTTTCCCTCCCTACTGCTAACCTGGTTCTGCTCGTACTCCCACCTCACCACTGACCCGGCCCCACTCACACTCTCTCTCTCTCCACCATTAACCTGGCCTCTCCCTCCCCCTTGCCCCTCACGCCACCACTGACCCGACCCTAATCTTTACACTGCCTCTCACTCCACCAGTGGCCCAACCTCAATCCATCTATTGTCCCCTCCACCCCTCCACTAAGCCAACCTCACTCTCCTCACTGTCCCTCACCACACCGCTGGCCGGGCCACTATCTCGCCAGTGTTCCCTGAATTTTTTTTCATATTCGTGATGCTGTCAGCGACTAGTTTATTGTGCACCCCAAGCTCATCCTGTGAGCGGTAGCGCCAAGGGGATTACAGAGGTCACACAGGGTGTTTGTCAGACCGTAGTAGACAGTTGCCCATTACATGAACTGTTACAGAGTTGGTTCATTTCATAAGCTTACAGTCTTCCATGTACCAAGCTTACCGAGTGCAGGGAAAAGTGGACATGGTCTTTGAATTTCAAGGTTTTTGATAGACGATCACCGACCCGGCCTCACACTCTCCACTAACCTTTACCCACTGCTGACCAGATTTCTCTCCCCTCACTGTTTCTTACCCCACCACTGACGCTCCCCAAGCCTCTATTCCTCCCTTCACCTTTCTTATCCCTTCTTCCGCCTCGTCCATCTTCTTTTCCCCCGTCCTTTTATATATCCCCTCCTTCCTACCTTCACAATTTCTATTTCCTCAATTACTCCTTCCCTTACTTCCTTTTTCTCCCATTTTCCAACACCTCCTCGTCCTCCCCAACTTCCTCCTGGTCCTCCCCAACCCCCCTCTTCGTCCTCCCCAACCACCTCCTCCTCGTCCTCCCCAACCTCCTCCTGGTCCTCCCCAACCCCAACCACCCCTCTTCGTCCTCTCCGACCTCCTCCTCGTCCTCCCCAACCTCCTATTGTCCTCCCAACCCCGTACTCTTCCTCCCCAACCTCTCTCCCCGGGTCCTTCCCAACCTCCTCCTCCCCATCTGGGCTGGCCAGGGATCCCACAATCCAAGACATTCGCCAGAGGTGTTCGCTCACAACACCTGGGAGGCGCTCTTCATCATTCGACTTCATGTGTTATCTTCTACTACATCAGTCACTGTGATAAGGTTTCCTCCATTTTTCATATCTCAAATTGCATCAGAAGGCGAGTGTCACAGGACTCGCATTTTGTATTCTCTCCAAGACAAAGAATTTGGAAGCAACTGGCTACACAAGACAGATCATTTATATACATATCATTTCAGAGTTTCAGCAAATTGGTTATTGGATTTTTTCTTTCTTTCTTTATCTTTGAAATATTTCTGCTAATTCTTTATGCATTTCGGCCAGTCTGAATAATGATGAATAATATTATCGTTTCATGTGTGAATGTTAGCACTGATGATTCGTGAATAACTACGAAGAGAAATGTATATTCTGTAGTCATGTATGCCAGCGGGTCTGGCCTGTGTTACGGGTCATGCTGGTAACAGAACCGTAACCAGCGATGACTGGCCAGACGCCACCACACTTGTGACAGTATCACAACCAGTCATCACCACACACACACAACCAGTCATCACCACACACACACAACCAGTCATCACCACACACACACAACCAGTCATCACCACACTGGCACCAATAACAACCAGAAGGTCTTAGCAGTAATCATTAATCACCACAAAAGTGCCAGTAACAACCATCATGTCTGGGCAGTAACCACTCACCACCACAGTGCTACCAGTATGCCTACCCAGTATATATACTCGGTCAATACCGCGCTGTTAACGGCGTCCGAACCAGAATAAAAAAAGTTTCGTGTGATGACATAATACCCGGGAGGTAACCTTTGGTCTCCTGTGGTCAAGTGGTCATCTGCCAGAGCAGACAGCTGGAGCAGGATGGCCAGGTGGTCATCAACCATAGTAGACAGCTGGAGGAGGATGGTCAGGTCAACCACAGTAGACAGCTGGAGCAGGATGGTCAGGTCAACCACAGTAGACAGCTGGAGCAGGATGGTCAGGTGGCCATCAACCACAGTAGACAGCTGGAGCAGGATGGTCAGGTGGTCATCAACCACAGTAGACAGCTGGAGCAGGATGGTCAGGTGGTCAGGTCAGCCACAGTAGACAGCTGGAGCAGGATGGTCAGGTCAGCCACAATAGACAGCTGGAGCAGGATGGTCAGGTGGTCATCAACCACAATAGACAGCTGGAGCAGGATGGTCAGGTTGTCATCAGCCACAGTAGACAGCTGGAGCAGGATGGTCAGATCAACCACAATAGACAGCTGGATGAGGATCTATTGTGAAGCTGAACAACATCGTGAGGGGAAGACCCGCTGCCAACACCAGCCTCTCTTCTATAACCTTTTCCCTCGATCTCTTTAGGAACAAAAGAAAGACGTTGGTGCCTTTTACGACACCAAGAGAGACACTTTCCTCACTCTCCCGGCGTGAGGATGTCTTGCTCTACACTGCTGCCGGTGGTACGAGACAGAGCGGTGGGGGCCGCTGGTGCCAAAGGTCAGTGGTGGGGGTTCGTGGTACCACAGGAAATCACTGGACGGTGAAGAACCAGTGGTGGAGATGGCAAGACCAGTAGTGGTGAGGGCTAGTGGTGCCACAGGTTAGTGGTCGAGGACCAGTGGGCCGATGATGCGACAGTTGATTGGAGGAAGGAGGGAGAACTATGGTGTCACGGACCAGTGGTGGAGGCAAGTCTCTGGGTGTGTCAAAACTACAAACCAACTGTTCTTACAACCCAAACCACAGCTCCAGGACGAAACCAAATAGACAAGGAACAGAATATCATGTTGTCACAATAAGACCATCACAACCTCCTCACCGCCTATAACTCGGCACCAGTAACTGACATAAAAGGAATGCTAGTGCAACAGTACGTAAACCAAAGAAAGTATATACTAACCCCAAAGAATTAACGACCCATTTCCCCTTTAGAAGTGCTGGGGAAAATATTTGTAGGGAGGAGAGAATTTTGGGACATGTGATGGGGGACGGGGACAAGAGATGGAGGGTGTGGAATTAGTAGCCAACCAGTGTGGTGCAGTGGATAAGTCATATAAAACCATCACTCTTATATTGAATATTTTCATGACCAACACTTACATTATTTTCACTAGAATATCTAGAACTGTCGAAACATTCTCTGGTTGAACCACCACTGGTACAAGCGTCAGTCCTAGGAAAACTACCTCTAGAACCTTTTGTTTTAGAACCAACACTGACAGAACTTACAGCACCAGTGCCGATAATGAGAGATGTAACGTAGGCAGAACCATCACTTGTAGACCTTACAGTGATAGAACCACCAATGATAGATAACCCATAGGAGTACGACAACCCTAGTAGTACCCACGGGAGCAGGACAACACCGGCAGAACACACAGTGCTAAGACTACCGTTGATAGGACCTACAGTTGCAGGCTCACCACTGGTGGCCCAGCGCCGGCGGCATCTGGTTTATGACCCAACATAACTTGCCTCAGTTTGGAAAGAAAATATTCTCGTTAAGGATTTTTGTGTCAGCCGCTCTGACGCCCAGGGGCTTCCTCGGTGTCCAGTTAATGCAGCTTTACAATTCCACTTAATTAATATTAATTAATGTATTCATTAGAGAGGCAAGTGTTTTCATATTCATGTTTATTTAGATAGCGCTGGTGAGCGAATGTGATATCCAGATGGCGTAGACGCTACATGCATAAACCAGAGAGACTGCGGGACTACACAAGTTATGAGTCGTACTGTTGCAACAGCCGGCCGTTACATACGTACACACAGACCCAGCGACCACCAACGCTTCCTAATGTGAGTTTGACATTCATCATTGACAGCCGTAGCTTAACGACTATTCGGTAATCGATGGCCAGAATATCCAGTACACCTGCCGTTGAAAGTTCGACTGAAGCTTCTCACGGTTATCCATACTTGAAGAGGATCGTGGCTTTTGACCTCCCGTGCGTGGATACCTCAAGGTGAAAAGGATACAAATATCCAACTTCCTTAGACACAGGAGAAGTAACACTTGTGTATTGAGTCGGTAGAATATGTACGAGTGTCATGTTATGACCTCTGCAAGGTTTATGGTGTACAATACCTGGATACTCGTGATGTCAACCGCTCAAGTGCGTCTGACATTATACGTAGTGAGGACACACGTGTCCACCACAATTGTACAGTGTAAAGCGTCAGAGCAGCAGGTATGTCCAGCATGGCCTAGGACGCACAGGACATGTGACTCCGCCATTGGACAAGGCAGTGCATCACGCCAGGTCGTGGTAATGCCACAGTTTATTACGCTCTGGGGTGGCTGTCGACCGCGAGACATATGTGGTGAATTTCTTCTCGAGTTACCAGCCTCTGCAGCTAAAGAAATAATCATCAGTGTAACGAATAGTTTTGCTAAATTAGAGACAGTAGCTAGATGTTATTGCCGCATTCTGGATTTTTATTGGTACATTAGATGGACACTTAAATAAGAGATGTTTGTCTCTTTGGCCATAGATTAAGAGAACACATGCTTTTTGTATCAATAATTTAAGGATATAGGAAGAAAGAGAGGCAGCCATATCCTTTTGGATTTGAGAGAGTCTTAAAGAGACCTGGAAGTGCTTTCTCCCGAATTAGGAGATCTGATGTTAGAGACAGTCAGAGGTAAGACACACCAGATCACAGCGATACATACCAGTCATGATATACTGTGAGCAGAGACGCATTTTCATCCTCTTGAGAGTTCGAGAACCACTGTAAACACGGTCGCTACGTGGAAGGTCGAATCGTTGGGTAAAAGGGTTTCCAAAGTTCCTTCCACCCTGTTTTGTAAGGGTGCGAGGACGTTCTGAGGATGCTGTAAAGCTTATTCCTGGACCATATATTTTAAAAAGGCGCCAAAGCGACGATGACGGTGCGTCTCAAGACTCCAGACTTCATTTCTGTCCTGGAGGAGTGTGCCTTCCAGCCCCAAGCACAACTTGCTTGGGGTATACATCCTCACCAGCCCACACAGCCCAGCACTCACCCCGAGCGTGGCTAGACAACTTAAAGTTTGTCTCGTGAGCTGTGTGTTCAGGAACTGCCGCACGACACCACACAAACCACGGACCAGGAACTCTGCTGCACGACGCCACACAAACCACGGACCAGGAACTCTGCTGCACGACGCCACACAGCCCTCGGACCAGAGACACCGCCACACAAACTTCGCTACGATACATGATCATAGTTGCTCCATATCCTCAAAGACTGGTTACCTTGTCTTTGTATTCAAGAACTTTACTTATGACTAGATAGATGAATGAAATGAATTCGTACCTTCTTTAATGTTCACCAAAAATGCAAACTGTTCTTTTGCTGTTATGCGAAAGTCATCTGACGTCATGTTCGGTGAGCGGACACACGTGATCAGTGATGCTGGAACGCTTGCTGTCTCGTTAACAAACTGCATCTTGGCAACACAAGAGACTCAGTAGCCACCTGACTCAGACTGTCACATCAGCAGTGCGTCACACTGCCGAGGATGTATCCACTGTAGCACGTGAAGACCACTTGCTACAGGCAGAAGGACTGTCAGACGAGGTCAGGTTGGGGTCCCTAGGGTACATGATGATCAAGATGGAGCCTGATACAGGCAGGGTAAGAACTCTGTCCATAGTGGAACATGTGTGAGGCCTGGCGGTTAACTACGAGTCAGCCTGGGGGTCAGGCCATCCCCTACGGTGTCGCCAGGTTTATTGAGAGTGTAAACTGATGGTGTGGAGAGGGAGGCCGAGGCTGCTGGATACACAGAGAGGAGAGGAGGTCTGAGGACAGCAGAACTGGGGTGGACGGTGGCTATGCTGGCGTATGCAAATGAACCAGTTTAGATGACGGAGACGTAATAATGGATTAAGGAAAAATCTCGGAATGATAAGTTATTAATTCATCAGTGTGGTTAAGTGAGGACAAAATTATCTGAACCCATGGCTTTATCTTGTAATTATGCAGAACTACTTTGTCTTCCATTTCAGATTATCCCTCTGCTGTAGATAGATCAGAATGTGTTTTCCATTCACACTTTCCAGTAAGATGTTCACGTTAGTATGTTCTCTACATACTACATTATGCTCCTCCTAATTCACCAGTTAGAGTAGTCGACAGCAGTGCCATAAGTACGTGTAAACTTAGATTTGATAGATACTTTCCTTTAAATCAACGACTGACATTATTCACACCTGTTTAGCCACACGATAAGTTTACAAGTCTTCCTCTTGAAAAAATCTGTATGTTTTATTACCACCACAATAATTCATAAGCTTCTACTTTTGTTTGCTATTACAAACAACCTCATTAGGATCCAGTGGTCTGTTGTTGTTAGAATTCGGTTGTATTCAGCTCTTAGTTATTTTCTTGTTGAGCCAGAGGGAGTGGTGGACAGGGAGATCCTTCTGGTTAACAATCTGTCTCTGTCAAGAGATGAGGAACTTAAGCATGTAACCTCGTCATTGACCATTGGGTCAGTATACTCAGCACGGGAGCGACACTGGACCTTCCACATCCGACTGTTCTATCGGCAAAAATAGACACGTATCTATATCTATTCAAGATTTGTCAGATTTTACCTGTAGAATCTGTCCAGAATTATCTTCTGGTTTAGTTAATGTGTCCGCCTGTCAAACCTGTTTACACTTATTGTCCATGCTTTGTAGACCAAAATCTATCATCTTCTGAGTCGATCTATCATCAGTTTAGTCGTGATCACCGAACTATTAACATCTTTGCGGAAGATCATAAATGGTCAACTGGTCCAGACTATGAACACTGTTCTACCCACAGTACAGTTTCAGACTCTCATCTTCACTGTAGCCAGAATGTATCAGGTTTCGTACCCTGATCATCAACAAACCCAAACTATATCTAGCATTTTTCAGCTCCACCAAGAAGCCCTTTGATTAACTGCAACTTTTCGTACCAAGAAAGGCACAAGAAACGGATAATCACAATGGGTAAAAAGTAAACAAGAAGGAAGGTGGAATATAGAGTAAGTAACAGTTGATGACTTGGAGAAGCAATCACACGGCTCAAGTGTTAGGTGCAGTGATATGCAGAACGTAAAGTGGAATGTGTGAAGTGTAATGTACTGTTAGGGTAAGGGGAGGAGTGGGTGTGGGTGTCGAGCTACAGCCTCCTGGCGAGGCATTAGCGAATAAACACTCCTGCAGGACTGGAGGCTCTTCACTCTGAGCTACACTGGACGATACGTGATGCTCTTCACTCTGAGCTACGCTGGACGATACGTGATGCTCCCCATCTGAGCTACACTGGACGATACGTGATGCTCCCCACTCTGAGCTACACTGGACGATACGTGATGCTCCCCACTCTGAGCTACACTGGACGATACGTGATGCTCCCACTCTGAGCTACGCTGGACGATACGTGATGCTCCCCACTCTGAGCTACACTGGACGGAGCGTGAAGCTTCCCTCCCTGACCTGCACAATTATGACTTTTCAACGTTCTATTAACAGCAGACCTCGAGCACGCAGTCCAGTGTTCGCCCCCAAACTAAAATAGTGCAGGATAAAACTAGATTAAGTACAAAGACTGCGACAATACTGGTGCTAGCTATGAGAAATCTACCATACATGGAGACGCCAAGATCAAACCTCCTTTTTTTTAATTCAACATGACTTCGCTCTGAGGTAATTCAAGATTGGAAAAATCTATGTAGTTTCGACGCTGTTTGATACAAGGATCCTTTTGAAATACAAGCAAACAGTTACCACATCAAATGGAATATAACTTAGACAAAATGTTACTATGACGTAGATTTTTTTCAGATAAATTCGTTGAACTTTGTAATAAGTTACCATTAACGGTCATCAGAGCAAATACGACAGACACTTTCATAAACTAGTTATCATAAGTTTTTCAAATTTTCGGGATTATAATAAGAACATATAAGAGAAAAATATGCATGTGTGTTTTCCTTTTTGTATACCATACAGACTGATGGAAACCATTTACCAGTGTAGTGCAGCACAACAGAGGGTTGGACAGTGGAGTAACACTTTGAAGTTGGATTTTCCTTTCGTTCTAACCCATTAAGTTCCAGGCAGGGCTACTCATTAAGTTCCAGGCAGGTTACTCATTAAGTTCCAGGCAGGGTTACTCATTAAGTTCCAGGCAGGGTTACTTGACAGTTGCAAGGGTTTTTCTTCCTATCTTTTACCCTGCCTTCTGTTCTTACCAGAAAGAGTGGAGGACTAGGGAGGGAGCCTTCCTGTTGTTCTGTCCTTACTTCCTCCACTTTGATTGGAAATAGCAATAGACAAAAATAGATATCAACAAAAAGATAACTTAGACATGACCGAATAGGCCTTCTCTTACTTGTCTTTCTGTCCTCCCATCTCTCTCTCTCTCTCTCTCTCTCTCTCTCTCTCTCTCTCTCTCTCTCTCTCTCTCTCTCTCTCTCTCTCTCTCTCTCTCTCTTACTCTTCATTTGCTTGTGTTGTCCTCGGGGGGCGGGCCAGACATGAAGGCTTGCGTCCCTGACATATTGCATGTTGACGTATGTAAATTTCTCATGACTACGAAGAAGTGTTTTCCCTGAACCATCTGGCTGCGAGGCTCCACCTGTCTGAGGACGTCAGGATCCTATCTCCGTCTCATGATGCTACAAGGGATCCTAAACCCACAGTTTGTATCCATTTGTTCAGTCTGATTCTTCGCTTCGTGTCATCATTTGTTCTTCGCTTCATTTGTTTTGAACCATTTAAGAACTGCTCGCCCAGATTAAGGATATATATATATATATATATATATATATATATATATATATATATATATATATATATATCCCTGGGGATAGGGGACAAAGAATACTTCCCACGTATTCCCTGCGTGTCGTAAAAGGCGACTAAAAGGGGAGGGAGCGGGGGGCTGGAAATCCTCCCCTCTCGTTTTTTTTTTTTTTTTTTTTTTTTTTTTTAATTTTCCAAAAGAAGGAACAGAGAATTGGGCCAGGTGAGGGTATTCCCTCAAAGGCCCAGTCCTCTGTTCTTAACGCTACCTTGCTAATGCGGGAAATGGCGAACAGTTTGAAAGAAAAGAAAGAATATATATATATATATATATATATATATATATATATATATATATATATATCCTAGCCTAAACCAGGTACCCAGTTTATCTACCAGTCAATAGGGGCGGACTGAACAGCAAAGTTGAATGTGGACCGAGTTCCGTAACACAGGATTCGAACCAATGCGTCCGACCTCTGGTCGCCTGTGAATGCCTCACGATTAGCAGCGCTAACCGCTAGACCACGGAGGTCCATAGCTAGATATCTACAAACTCGCGCTTCTGTTAACAGGATTTTTTTTTTTCATCATATTCTGATCCCAGATTGTATATCACGTACGAACCATCCCAGACCTCTCGACACACATGGTCACCACTCCCACCACCGCAAATTATCGAAGGCCAACAGCCAAGCTCCACCACCACTACCACAGCCACCCACGTGAGATCGCCAACCACACCATCACATCAGACATGTCAGCACCATAGATGAATACAGTGCCAGGTGCCATGGCCGCAGAAGATGGTCCTGTGACTTCCTCTCTATATGCTGTTCTGACGTATTAGTGCTGTCGCAAGACCTTCCCTCTGCTGTATGTATGTTCAAAGACCGTCGCAGTACCATCGCAAGGCTGTGTGTTAGCGATCAAGTCCACTCGCAAGTCTTTCTTTACTACTGCGTGAACGTTAAGACATCGTCGCAAGGACTGACTGCCTTCTTAGCGTCCTGACGTGTTAACCATCAGCTCGACCGCTGGTTTGAGAGCTCAGTCGCAGGGAGTTGTGGCTTTGGTCTGATGACCGGGTAGCACTACGCCAGGGTCGTTAATCCCTGGGCCGAGTGTACAGATTTCTTGGTCGTGAACCCTCCTGCTGGTGGTAAGGCTCTCGACCATGGTCACAGGACCTCTCTACTGATGGTCTTACATCCTAACCCTCTCGCAGGACTCCCCTGGAGGAGTTCTAAAAACGTCTTGTTACTCCTAGTATCTCCCTACTGGTCTTTTTGCACGTCTTCGACCTCCATCCTACCAGCGTTACTCGCTGTACAACAACACTCCCTCCCTGATCCTGGTCGATCGTCATAGCGTTTGTTATTTGTAGGTTCACAGCAGCAGCGGCCAGACCAGCTAGGTGATCCTGAGGCGGGAAAGCTGTTTTTATTAGGATAACCTTTTTATTACGAGAGAAAAATTGGTGGTGTAGTCATGTGTGAAGTTGGGTCGCTTGCTTTTATTGTGTGTGGGCGAGGAGGAAGATGCCTTCGTCGTTTAGTGGAGGGAAAAAAAAAAGAAAGAAGGAAAATTCGCCGTTGACGGTGAAAGAAGGAGAGGTTATATTTTGCGCTGCTGGTGTGGGAGGTCAGAGTATTTTTGGAGCGTGTGATGGATGAGTCCGGTGTGGTGGGCGTGTGTCACAGGCACGAGTGTTAGGTACCTGCACGACTGGAGAGTTTTACTGCGAGATTTAGTTCATTTTTCTCGAGTGGGAGAGTTTGTTGTGTACGTGGCGTGACCTGCGGAGGGGGATCTGGTGCTACTGTCGTGTGGGAGGTGGAGGTAAGGGTCATGTTTATGTGCGAGGAGAGGACTTGTTATCGTCGTGTGGGAGGAGAGGACTTGTTATCGTCATGTGGGAGGAGAGGACTTGTTATCGTCATGTGGGAGGAGAGGACTTGTTATTGTCATGTGGGAGGAGAGGACTTGCTGTGGTTGTTGTTTGGGAGGGGGAGGTTAGAGGCATGTTTATATGAGAGGAGAGGACTTGTGGGAGATATTGGTGTTATTGCTGTGTGGGAGGGAAACTGTGGTGCTACTGTTGCGGTCGGAGGTACTCCATGTTGCTACTGTTGTGTGGGAGGGAGACTTTCGTGCTACTGTTGTGTGAGAAGTTATTGCTCCATCTTGGCTTTCGGAATCACAGCAACAGACGATCTGTTAGAGGAGTGAGGGTGGGTTGTGGAGGGAAGGTAGCAAAAGGACGCATGGCGAGAGGACTCCCCTGAAGCAGACGAGTTCACATAAGCACAAGTAGAAATATTTTCCATCACGGTGAAATGTGTACAGGAAACATGTGTATGGAGAAAGTAATAACATCAACAGATTACAAGATGTACTTGCTACACTAACGTTAGGCTATAGGTACTATTGGCGCTTTGGCCTATCTAGAGATGTTAATCATGTGAATTGTAAAAGTCTGTGGTCAAAGATCTGCACACAAACTAGACCACTGTGTCTTAGAATAAGAAAAATAGAGCCTTTTAGGGATAGATGTAAACAAACCTTGCAAGAAATGTCACAACACCTTATTGTTAATAATGATATATCTTAGATTTTAAGTTTGTATCCACTATTTGCATCTAGCCTGAAAACCTTACCATATGAAACACTATGTAATGTGTAAATGAAGCTTACATAATTAATCTAATCTGTTCCATCGTATTTGACATCAGCCCACTGGAGGTCTGACTAACACCCTTTGTGACCTCTGTATTCCTTTTGCGCTACCGCTCACGGGGTGAACATGGGGTGCACAATAGAATTGCCTGGGCTACCGGCACAAATCAAATCACCTGGTGCCACGCACAAACACACACACACACACACACACACACACACACACACACACACACACACACACACGCACTGGCTCAGCTGTTCTTCACTCCAAGTTCTCGCTGGCTCACCACTGACACTCCCTTCGGACAGGATTATTGCACGATGAACATAACAGACAACACAAGAGATCATCTGAATGTTAAACAGCTTCTCTCTCCCTCTGGGAATACAGTCACCATCCTCAGAGAGGGTGATATAGTATCATATAGATTCCATTCAGGCCAGGGATTCGTCGATAGAATTACAGTATAGACAGTGTGGAAGACTATGGTCCCTGAGCTGAGAAGTGATTAAGGGGCAGCAAACAGCAAGGCTTCTAGGAACTCAGTTTACGAAGTCACAGGAGCAACAGCATCTGGAGTCCATAGCGGTGTAATGCTGAGGGAGGAAGAACAGTGTAAATGTGTGGTCAAGTTACAGCAGTAGGATGCTTATGATCCCAAGACCTTGTGGTGGTGTTTAACGGGCCATTGTTGTGTAATATTGACGAAGACGAAACGTGTGTTGTTTGGAGAACCTGAGTGGTTTAATACCTTGATGGCCACAACGGTGTCATGGTTAGCAAGTCATAGAAAGAAAAAGAAGAAAGGTTTCTGTTACTTCCTACGCCATGACTCTCATCTGTATTAGACTCTCCCGTAATGCCCAGGAAGCTGGTCAAGTCCTCTAGGGAGGATCAAAGGCACTGAAATACTATGATGCGTCTTTGCTGGGTGAGTGAAGGCAGTTTAGGAGTAAAGCGTCTTGTAATTTTGTTGCAACGATGTTTGCAGCGTTAGAGCGATGGATTGTGTCCAGAATGTAGACGAGAAAGCATAACTGGTATATGTCTGGGGAGTGTAGTTTTAGATGGGTGTATGTATTGTGGGGTGCTGCTTAAAAGCTAGGTTGGGAGGCTGGTTGTTTGGTGCTTTCGTAGTCGTTTTGGAGTGTGTGTGTCTGTTATCTTTTTTTCTTTTTCTTTTTTTGGGAGGGGAGAGATTTTGGGTATTTGAAGCGTGAGGTAAGAGTCTTTTTATTTCTACTTGGGGGTTGACGGTTGGTCATGGAGCAGTTAAGATGACAAGGGTCTAGAGCTGAGTACCAAGCAGTATTTCTTGGCAGGGTCTGGACGTCCTTGTTCTCTTGAACGTTTCTGCAGACAAAGACGATGAACTGACTGGTATTATCTTAAGCTGACAGAGCCACCGTCAAGGTTAGACTCTGTTGGGCAGGAGATATACTAAACTCTTATCTTCCTTCCTCTGTTTTCATGCAGTTAAAAAAAAAAATTACCTCCTTGAGGATGGCTGATCTGTGAACTTTCTTGTTGATCTGAATGATCTTCTCTCGTCTGTGTTAAGTTGTCGTTTCAACGCGTAAGTCAGTATATATATATTTTTCAATCAGTTTGATCAATGTCTTCATCATGGATGGTGTTTACATCCGCCACATGAACTTGTAATTGTTAGTTGGTATATATTCTGTCATACGTAAGCATAATCTTCTTCAGCTTAACCTTCATTTGTTACAAATCACCATATCTTCTCTAACCCTCTCTGAATGAGGTATAATGCCATCGGTGTCAGTGGAAAAGACAGTCACAACGCATGCGTCATGCGCGATGACATGGAAGGTGTCTGGCTAAATCCTTTTTGATACATCTTTTTTTTTTTCCATTTTCAAAGTGATTCAGTTTCCCTTTGATGTTCAAACCAGTGAAGTCTTTGGATTCACAAGAGCTGTATTGTTTGATATTTTATTTTCAATATAAAAAATGATCTTCGTTTTCTAAACTCTTCAGTGTATTGCCTTGGGTCACACACAGCTTTAACAATGTATTGCCATGAGTGCCCTACTGTATATACGGCATTGCCCGTGTATTGCCTGGGGGTCACCCTCTCTGCACATTCAACCTCAGCAGTTCTAACGGGAAATATGACTCAGAAAGAGGTGTTGGTGTAGGGTTGGGTTACAAAGGTATCCATATTTTCTTTAAGTGTGAAGTGAACTGCCTCTCTTCAGTTCACGATGACCAGAAATGATAACACGTATTCCTACTAGGAAGGTACAGGCATATCCAGTAACAACCTTAACATTTAAAACCATTCGGAAAACCGCAGCTGAGCGGATGGCTTCCAACGCGGAACTTGACGTGCACACCTCTCAACATATCAATGCGTGACGTATAACAGAATCCAGATGTTTTACTGATACTGAAGGGGAGTTTGGACGATGAGGCTGCTGATGTTTGCCGATGACGCGGCCTTGGTGGTAAACCTCACAGAGAAACTCCAGAAGTTGGGTGTCACTGAGTGACGTGTAAGGTTTGGTCGTGGATGATGAGTTTTATGTTCCGGTGCATTATACATGACAGCTGCGGACTGGATGTGTGCCAGAACCCATTATTTGATTAACCCTAATGCTACGCACCTCCCAAAGGTGGGCATAAATGAAATACAGATTTTTAAAAAAGTTGAAAGAAGTTCTCGACAGCGATCTAATGGAAGAACTTTTTTCCTTCATAACGTGATTATCATATGCCCTTTCCACTGCTTGTTTACCCCACTGTTCTTATACCATGGACAACTAATGAACATCCTAACCCCGCATCCCCTCGTGTACAAGTTCCCGAAGCATCGTTTGCAACTGGAATGGTAAAAAGACCACAATGGATCCTCAGCGTTTGAGTATGGGTTCTTTAAGAGTTTTGCTCGATTTCAAGCTGAGGGACTATTTCGTGCCTAGTTTTGAGAGGAGTCTATATGAGTGTGATGATGCTTTTTGTGTTCTTACAGACATAGAAGATCTTTATCAATACCATGATCAGTTTCTTGGCTTGATAGTGTGATGATAGACACACGCAGCTTTCTATACGGTTTCTAATCATCAAGTAAAGTGAGTGAATCGTATGAGCTTCTTTATGTCATAATGTGAATATACTGTATGACAGTGGAAGTACAGTGTGTTTGGTTTGCAGTGGTAGATTAGGAACGATACTGAATATAGGATTTGTTCTCATTGTTATGGTTTCTAAATTTCGGTAAAGAAAAAAAAAAGTGCTTGTATCTCATCACTTACTCGCTATGAACGCGAAAATATGAATAATTCCCTTCATAGTCGGTACATCCATGGGAAATGGCCAGGAGATAACCAGCAACTTTATTCAAATCAAATATTCCATTTCGGTAACGCAAAAACTGGTGTTGCTTCATTCCACGAAATGATCATGAAGTGGATGTATTTACACTGAAACTGTACGTACATCTAGACCATTCAACAAGGATCATTTTTGGGATACATTTATCGCTGTGCCTACCAGCCTCAAACGTTGGCAAGCTCTTCCCAACGCCACAGTCGAACACTTTACTCCCGAAGCAGTGAAGGTTTTTTTTGACGGTATTTGTTGCACGTCTCGTAATTACCTCTGAGTGGTTCATGCTTCTTAGGTTCCTGATATGGTGAATCTGACACGGTTTCATAGCCATTATCCTTTTATTCTGCTTTTCTATTGCCATCTCACGAGAAACAGAGACTTTACAATTAACTTGTATGTAGAATATGATGATCAAAGAGTTGGAGAAGATGTTGCAAGTTGAGCCGAGAAGCCCATCTTTCCCTACGGCTCATGTTCTCCATACCTCACTATAACACCATCCCCTCCACCCACCCCAGCTGTGTTATATACAGGCGTCAACCATGTTTGCTATGAACTCCAGCCGTGCTAAGCCATGCCTTGTTAAGTCATACAGTATCAAGTTATAGCTTTGTTACCCGTAACTGCCAGTTAGTCGTTAATGATGGCTTCTAGACGTTTTAATTGTGTCCTTATGGTAGTTTCAGCCTCCAACCTGATAAATCTTGTAACCACGTTGATTATGGTTTTATGTCTTCCTTGTGATAACTACAACATTGATAATTATGAGTAAGTTATGATCTTCATCCTTGTTAGCTTGTGATGGCCCCTAGCCTTAGTATATGTCAGTGCCCGCTCTTATTGTTCATGAAAGAGGCAGAACAAGATATATAGATGATTTTTGCTCTCTCTCTCTCTCTCTCTCTCTCTCTCTCTCTCTCTCTCTCTCTCTCTCTCTCTCTCTCTCTCTCTCCGGTCGTCCGGTAAGGAACTAATGAGCAAATAAACCAGGGAAAATTGGCGTGGCTTTAATCAAGCGCCAATTTGTTGTCGTTATGACCGGTGTCAGCGGGCACCAGTGATGGCCGACCGGCACCAGCGGCGAGCGGGGGAGCTCACTACCATGAACCTGGATCTCCCCACCTCTCCCCACAATACCCCAGCTCTCCCCACCTCCCTTACCAATATCCTAGCCCTTTCCACCACTCCCCACCAGTATTTCAACCTCACCTCCCTACTTGTGATGCAGTTTTACCTTCCAGTACACCTGTCCTCTCCTCCCACCAGTGTTTCAGTCGTGACAACCGTTACCCACCAGTACTCCAACCCTCACCAGTTCTCCTCACCATTACTCAATCCCTCCCCTCTCCCTAGTAATCCAGTCTTCACTCCTCCAATGCTCTAACCTTCCCCACCTCCCCCCACCCATTCGTCATCCCTCCCCACCAATACTTCATCCCTCCACCTCCTGACACACTCCTGACTAGCACACGTCACATCCAACCACCACTTGGTCGTATGTAACCCCTGACCCAGCGGTCCTGACCAGGCAGCAGCTTTTCGTTACACACATACACACACACACACACACACACACACACACACACACACACACACACACGTACACACGTGTTTGGTTACTTGTTTCTCTTGCATTATCCCTTCCCCCGTGCCAATACACTAGCCAGTTCTACCATTGCAGCAGACCAACCACCAAGAGGTTCACAAGTGAATGTTGTGTATTGATAGCGTGTGAGGTACCAGTAAGGCAAGTGCTAATCAGGATTCAATTCTCAACGTTTCGACAGTCGTCTTCCTCATGAAGACAACTGCCCAACACGTTAACAGTTTAATCCTGATTAGCAGCTCGTGTCTCATCGCTACACTGCCAGGTCCATAACTATAGTCTTGATGTCATTCATCCGACTCCACCCTACACTACCATAAGCATTGCATACATAGACTTAGCTGTCCAGTCTAGCTCAGCTTACCCACGAGTGACCCGTGTGCTGAACGTAGTACAAAATACCTGTCCTCCTCCACTGTACACCAAGCTCGTCCTCCTCCACTGTACACCAAGCTCGTCCTCCTCCACTGTACACCAGGCCCGTCCTCCTCCACTGTGCACCAGGCCCGTCCTCCTCCACTGTACACCAGGCCCGTCCTCCTCCACTGTGCACCAGGCCCGTCCTCCTCCACTGTACACCAGGCCCGTCCTCCTCCACTGTGCACCAGGCCCGTCCTCCTCCACTGTACACCAGGCCCGTCCTCCTCCACTGTACACCAGGCCCGTCCTCCTCCACTGTGCACCAGGCCCGTCCTCCTCCACTGTACACCAGGCTCGTCCTCCTCCACTGTACACCAGGCCCGTCCTCCTCCTCTACTCATAAAAGTATTCATCGTTAATTTCCTTCCTTTGCTCACTTCTGCGAAGTCCGTTATCACCGCCAACAGCTCCTGGGGGAGGGACCCGCTCGCCGTATTAATGAGCTTTTATGTTGCTTCATTATTAACTCTTTGGTGCTGGATGGGATTAGAAAAGTTTGTGTGTGTGTGTGTGTGTGTGTGTGTGTGTGTGTGTGTGTGTGTGTGTGTGTGTGTGTGTGTGTGTGTGTGTGTGTGTGTGTGTGTGTGTGTGTGTGTGTGTGTGTGTGTGTGTGTGTGTGTGTGTGTGTGTGTGTGTGTGTGTGTGTGTGTGTGTGTGTGTGTGTGTGTGTGTGTGTGTGTGTGTGTGTGTGTGTGTGTGTGTGTGTGTGTGTGTGTGTGTGTGTGTGTGTGTGTGTGTGTGTGTGTGTGTGTGTGTGTGTGTGTGTGTGTGTGTGTGTGTGTGTGTGTGTGTGTGTGTGTGTGTGTGTGTGTGTGTGTGTGTGTGTGTGTGTGTGTGTGTGTGTGTGTGTGTGTGTGTGTGTGTGTGTGTGTGTGTGTGTGTGTGTGTGTGTGTGTGTGTGTGTGTGTGTGTGTGTGTGTGTGTGTGTGTGTGTGTGTGTGTGTGTGTGTGTGTGTGTGTGTGTGTGTGTGTGTGTGTGTGTGTGTGTGTGTGTGTGTGTGTGTGTGTGTGTGTGTGTGTGTGTGTGTGTGTGTGTGTGTGTGTGTGTGTGTGTGTGTGTGTGTGTGTGTGTGTGTGTGTGTGTGTGTGTGTGTGTGTGTGTGTGTGTGTGTGTGTGTGTGTGTGTGTGTGTGTGTGTGTGTGTGTGTGTGTGTGTGTGTGTGTGTGTGTGTGTGTGTGTGTGTGTGTGTGTGTGTGTGTGTGTGTGTGTGTGTGTGTGTGTGTGTGTGTGTGTGTGTGTGTGTGTGTGTGTGTGTGTGTGTTAACCGTCTCTCTGTCTGTGTGTACGTAAGCGTGTGTGTAATGATCTGTTTGTACTGTACAGGAACGAAGTTTTTCAATCCACGAGTTCTCATCTCTTGGTCTTTCTCTGTCGTACATCTTTTGACAGAAGTATGCTGTCCACAGTCAGGATTCTGTAACACTTTATTTCACTCATTCATTACGGTTGCTACTATAGAACTACATCTTTACATAAATTACTAACAAGTGTCTCTCTTGATTTCATGTTGTTTCCTGTGGTTGTTCTACCCTCTACATCTTTCAATGGATCGTGCAATGTATATGTGATCAACCTGTTAGGTAAAGTTGAAGGATGTAGTCAGATCACCCTTTACTCTCCTCCTCTTCACGGTGGGTAAATCTAAATCCTCTATCCTTTACCTGGAACGCAGTTCATTCTTGATTCCGTTACCATTTTGGATGCCTTCCTCTGAACCTTCTCCCTTAGGTCTTTGTGCTTCTATAGGTTTAGTGACCAAAGTTGTGAAGCATATTCTTATTTTGTCGAACGTAGGATATGAACAGGTTTCTGAGTATTTTTGATCATCTTTTCCTGCACTTTACAGACCACAGTCGTCAGGGAGACTTGTCAGTAGTTCAGTGTTTCCTACGGTTTCCGTACTTATAGAAAGACATGACGTTTCCTCGCTTCCAATCCTCTGACATTTTTATTTTTTTCTCATTGACCTCTTGAACATTTCGCGTTGCCTCCTACCGAGATAGTCTCTCATTTTACCAATAATCAATCATCCATTTGCTTTCTGGCCAATCCATCCAGCAGTGTTGAGACCACATCCATTTGAGGTATTCGTCTGCGATAGCGCGTTTTCCCTGTCAATTGCTCGATATTGCACCCTCGTCCAACAACATCTTAAGTACCTTGTCACGTGTTTCAGCACACTCCTTGACCGCATATGGACAGATTTCATCAGACATTTTTGTCTCATTTGGATCAAGACTTTTCAGCGACGCACTTAAATCTTTTCTAAGAATTTCGATGTTTTCAAACTCCTCTTCCCCGCCAAACCATCGTGAATATACTTTAGAAATGATCATTCTATTCATGACAGATTTCCTCATCTTTAACAACCCATTCCATCTGAATCCATGAGTCTTTTCTTTACAATGATCGATATGGTACGGGCAAAACGTGTCTCAATCAAGGCTATTTCGGTTGAAAGAAAGTAAAATAAAAGGGAATTGAAAATTAATCAGGGCTCCGCAGGTATTTGCCTACTTTACTTTTAAAAGGAAGAAAGGTTATGTGAAGAAGGAAAGACAATAGAAAGAGATCTCCACAGCTTAGCTGTTGAGGGGAAGGTAGAGGTATCATAACGGCCAGTCCTCGAGTGGCTGACCTCCACACACAAACTGTGGGAAGCAGCTGCCAGACCCGCGCATCGGATCCAGACCTCAGCGATGAGGACAAGTGCGGACAGCTCACCAGAACAATGGCCCAATCAACTGCTCTCTAACCGGAAGTTAACTCTTCTTAACTTTGTGGAATACCAAATATTTTTATTACGCTTCTCTGGTCTTAGTTCCTCGTCTTGTGAGACTCATTTTCTTTTCTCTTAGTGGCATAGCTTATAGATGCTGCCTATATTTTCTCCATGATTCATCTGTGCTCTTTTGCTTTATGGCATATCTTATTCCACCAAAGCTCTCCTAATCTTGTCTCTCTGCGCAATGCCAAAGGCACCCATGTAACAATCTCCTCTTCATAGATCTTGCACAAGCTTCCACTACAGTGTCTTATATTCTTATCATGGAATTCTATTTCTTGAATCATGTCTTCAAAGAAAATGTTTAGGCTTGTGTAGTTTCCACTACTGTATCTCGCCTCTGAGTATGTCTCGTCTTTGATCTCGTTCTTATGTTCTTATTAACCACGTAATCAGACTGAAGCATTGTATGATAACTTCCTTCAAGTGGCGTATCGTATCTCATGATTAAAATATTCGTGTTTACATAAGCAAAAATAAGATTTGATATCGATAGTGTCAGTTCCTCTGACTCTAGTGTACTCAAGTCATATAATGTTATAGAAATGTTTCCGGTGTACAGTGTTAGAACTCGCGTGTCATGACAGTTTCGACAAGAATGTAAACATCCCTGGTTGATTTTCACATGATTAAAATCTCATGTTATCAGGACTTTACCATCTCTAAGAAGGGCGTGTCTTGTGCTTCCTGCATCATCCTAATTGTGTTTTCGACATTTTCATTGAATATTCTTTTCATATTCATCAAATCTTTAGGTGATTGATGAATACTGAAAACCCTAATGCAAGATTTTCCGGGAGTAAGTTTTCTCATCGTGAACTGTTCCAATTGAGCATCAACCAATATTTCTTGAAACTTTATCCCTCATTACGAGGGCCAATCCCCTTTGTCCTTTGTCTTCCCTTTCCCTCACTGTTATCATACATCCCTCAGGAAAGATTAGTCGAGATCTTTTGTCATTACTGAATTTCGTCCCACTGCTCTAGCCACGTCTGATTGATCTCCAAGTCTGTTCCATGTATACTGCCAGTCCACCGGAGTTCGTACGTGTTACTTCCATCCTGGCACTTGCTTGCTATGCCTGGCGTCTCTGTACTGGTAGTGGAGCTGCTCTCCAGAGTCCTCGGATGCTCCCCTGGTCTGTGTGTAGACACATGTGGACGTATATGTTGGCATATATGTATATTTGAATGTGTGTTTCTTTCTCTGTGCGCCTGTCTGTGTAGGCGTAGGCTTATGTATGAGTAGGGGAGGATGTGGATGAGGATGTGAGGGGATGTGGGTGTGTGGGGATTGTGTGGGTAGGTGGGTGGGCGGATGGGTGTGTGGGGGTGGGTGGATGAGTGTGTGCAGGGGACTTCAGATCTGTAATCACCTTACTGTTGTGTACAGGGAGGGAGTTAACTACTCATGATTCCCCATCTCTTACCCTCTTCCTATCAGCCTGTCCCTTCAGATTCTTTGTTCTTCACATCCTCTGTATCTTCACTACGTTCCAGTGGTACGTTTTTCATCGACTACAGACGAATCTCCTCACGTTCCATCTTAGCTCTTCTCCTCGCTCGATATCCTCCTGTGTCTGGTTGATTGGTCCTTCCCTTCTCTCTAAGAACCGCAACACATCGACAATCGATTGACAAACGACCTCTGATGATCGTGTTTCCTCACACGAGGGGAAGTCTGGTAACCTCAGTCTCCTTGAACACTGGCTGCTTGATCTTCAGCAAGCGTGAATGTTGTTGTTGCCTGACGGCGGATCCTCTCCAGCATGTCTATATACCTCCATTGGTCGGGGTTGTCAAACTGGTGCAGCATATCCCATTATATGTTCGATATAAACTTTTATGCATTTTCTAGAATACCTCTTTCTCCATATACATAAGGGGCGATCGTGACAATAATTGGTATCTGATCTTCATACTGTGCTGTAATGTTTCGGTGATCCTCTTGCTGAATGATAAGTGGTCCAGTGGTCCATTTTCTTGTGTTACAAGCAGGATTCCTCTGGCCCAAGTGAGGCATCAGCTGGTATACTTAACTCAGGCGTCACTCTCTCCTCACTGTGGTTGTTACGTGTGGTGCCACTATGGGGTATACGTTAGCCATGAGGTATACATTAGCCTTAGAACTTTTCCTGAGCCAGAAACCTAAGTATGGACGATGTGGAAGTGCCTTTAAGAGCGGCGGCGTGGCTCCCGTCCCGCGTTAAGTGGCAGGGCAGCTTCAACGTGTCCCCACTATGGTAATGCGGAGCTCCTTCATCATCCCTTGTGAGGTGGAGCAAGGAAGTGGGTGATGAGATCACCGGCGGTGGCTTCCATGGTGAAGGTCGACCTCACCTGATACATAGGGTTGGTCGATATCTTGTAGTCCCATGGTAGTGGTATGTTGGTAGCGTGTGTGTGTATGTGTGTGTGTGTGTGTGTGTGTGTCTTTGTGTGTGTAGCCCTACAACCATGATGTAGTCCCACGAGGAAGCCTCAGACCCATGTGGACTTCAGTTATTGTAAGGGTCATGGTTCTATACTGTGGTCATGGTCCCAGGTGCATGTTGCTGCCTCACCACCATGGCACTGCAGCATCACCATAGTTTAGCCAAAAGGTGATGGTGTAGCTCCATACTGTAGCCCTATATTCTCCCACTCATGATGCTGTACCCTGCATTCATGGCACAGCCCCATGATCGCGGAACAGCACAACCGTTTTTGTACAGACCCCGAGTCCTGGTGTAGTCTCTTGGTCATGGTGTAGTCGTATGTTTGTGGTACACCATGATGATGGTGCATCCCTGTAGATACTGAACGGCATAACCACAGTACAAGCAGCCAGCCAGAGTTGAGGTTAAGATGCAACCCAATGTTGTTTGGAGTCTGCTGAAACTCTCTCTCTCTCTCTCTCTCTCTCTCTCTCTCTCTCTCTCTCTCTCTCTCTCTCTCTCTCTCTCTCTCTCTCTCTCTCTCTCTCTCTCTCTCTCTCTCTCTCTTATGGTTTCCTCTTCCCAGTATCATCCACGACTTCGATCATAAACTTTTAAATTTTTCACACACACAAGTCGCACAAGATTCATCCAGGTATAGACCTACGTCTGACGTAAACTATTTTCATTTTACATTAACCTCAGCCTCGCATCTACTTCCGTCTCACACACAAAAAAAATCTCAGATTTATGTAAAATTTCGACTCGCATTAACCTCATCTTTCTCATAAAACTCGCTCTTACCTAAATCACAGTTTCATGTAAACCTCAGCTTTCTGTAAACCTCAACCTTCTGTAAACCTCACAGTTAAACCCCTTTTCCACATAACCCTAAACTACACGTCCACAAGACGAGGGCATCATACTGTACTAACGTCCCACCAAAAGAATGCTCTAATTCTTCCACCTTTCTCTGCTAACTACAAGGCCCTGAGCACCAGACATCAAGGGGTCGGATCTTCTGTCAAGATTCCTGGTGAGGCCTTTGATCTCTTGTGAACGATATTGACTTTTTTTTCCCCCGACGCTCTCGCGTGATTGAGGCGAGTGTTTTCCCCCACATACATTTTTGTGTTTAGTGGTAGTTATCTTTCATATTTCTGTTCTTGTATGGCTTGTGCTTTCCGTCTATTTATGCTTGGCAAATGCTTGTTCTTATGATGCACTGAGAGCTATAACTGACGTAATGTGCTTTTGGTATATTGATAAGTAACCTTTGGAATCGTCACTCACTTTACTGCATCTTCTCTGTGATCCTCTTCTGCCAGAGGACTACTTTTTGTGTTGTCTTCGTTAACCCTGGGTATATGAGTCTTGCCGGCATCAATGGTTCAATTATTTAATCGTAATTGAAGATAGAGACAACCTGGTGTCCTGACTCCGTGTGATCTGATTCGTTTCATTTTGTCACATACTGTGCTTCTCTGCTATGACCTCTCGTCCTGACTCCTCAGTGTCCCTCCCACCTTCCATTCCTCTCTTGTTCTCTCCTTCGCTGTCTTCTATCTTGGCTCATGCTAATCTTCCTGCCTCCCTCGTCCCTTCTCTTTGGTCATCACATTCTTCCTGGTCTCCATTTTGCTTACGCTGCCTTCCTCATCTCTCCACCACCTTTATTCCTCCCTTCTTATGTTCCTCTGTCCGCTCCCTCTCGCCACCTGCCCTAGACTTCCTTTCTCTTTCTTCCCTCCTTCATTTCCTTGTGGTATTTCCGTCTCCCCGACCCTTTCCATAATTCACATCCCATTTGGCCTTTTAGTTTCGCCTCTCCTCACCTACCATCATACGCTCTCTCCCCACACGTCTTATATCTCCTTATCCCTCGACGTTTATCTTCTCCTAATTCCTCCCTATTCATTGAACTTCTGCACCAATTATAATTTTCCCTGTTTTCTTTAGGTCACCTTTCCCTTCCTCTTGTCATTTACCTTATAATTCCTGTATTCATTATCTCTCACCCCCACTGTCTCCAGCTTCTCCTCTCCACACCACCTCCCCATGTCATCTGTCTGCATCTCACGGTCATCTCAGTACTCCTTCGCCTCCTGGGCTACTCTTCCACAACACCGGTCTATCTTCGGCCGTACCGGCGACAGCTACGTTATACGTAAGGAGAAACATAACTGAGAATATGCGACAGATAGGAGGTTTAGTCTCGACGGAGGCCATCTCTAGATTTGTAGCCTAGAGGCCAGGGCTGCTGTAGCCTGGAGATTAAGGCAAATATAGTCTAGACACCGAGCCAGTGTAGTCTGGAGGTCGGGGATGCAACAGTCTGGACACCGCAACCACTATACGTAGCCTGACGGGTCACGACCGCAGTGGCCTGGAGGTTGTGGCCAATGTGGTCTTGACAACGGAACCACTGTAGTCTTGGGGTCGGGGGTGCATGAAACGTGTTTTTTTTTTCATCAAATTCCGTTTATGGGAATTTCATGGAATGGAACTCCTCTAGTACCAGGAGAAATATAAGTTCTAAGTAAAACTTGATCTTTCTTCACAATTCGGTCGCTGGAGGCTTAGCTTTGACTCCATTCCCATTGCACTACGTCACACCCTCCCTGTGTGTTGATTGGAGCTACTGATCGTATATATTCATATGCGTAAATTCATACATTAATATATTTTTGAGGTAATGTTCCTATGAATATACTTGCTGTATAATATATACAGGTTGACAATGGAATATCTAGACACTAAGAAGGTATGTAAATTTGCCTTTTATATTATCATTCAAATGTATTTTCCTCATGATATAAGATATGACTTTGACCAGATGGATTAATCCTGCAGCAGAATTAATCTGTCTGCATATTAATACCCTTTGATGTTATTCCACCGGCTGAACATTCGACTTGGGCTTCCAAATTCCAATAACGATTTTGTACGTATGTTGAAATTGGGTAATACTAAACGGTTGAAAAAGCGGCAAAACACCGAAATAATGTAACACCGTTGGAATCCTCTCAAATAGACCCAATGTAGATGGTGGAATTCTAAGCGCAGTATCTCCTGTGTTAATGGATTTAAAGTAAACCTCGGTCACTACGTGAGGTTAGGTGAGGTTTCCATAGGTTCTCTTGATAACTGGGCGAATTCAAACGTCTATAAAGATATAGAGATCGAGTAACCGCTTAAGAGAAGGATCTGTCTGTATCACTCAGGGTCAGAGTCTGCTACGTCTTCAGCCATCTGAACTCGCTGTTTACCTCGAACTAAAGTAGACTCTCTATAAGCCTACCGCTAATGAGGTATTTACTATTGAAAGATAAGCTATATGATAAAGAATTGATAAGCCTACCCTCTTAAAGGATTATCTACAGAGGCATGAACAAATCCGTGAGACTAAAACAGATATCGTGTATATATAGAACACACACACACAAACGTCGGCTTTAGTTAACATTACCCCATAATAAGGTGCACTCAGACCTGTACAACTCCTAGACAGACCTAATCCTTCCTTGGGGGTTAGTTGTTGTACTGAACTTGTGCACTCCCCATCCTTGGAAGCTGCCCGTAAAAAGCACATATGTCAAGTTCCACCGAGTAAGTAGCAGTGCATTATTCCGCCTCCCTGCTATAACGGGAGAGAAGGAACACATGTACAGACCTTGGGCGATGTGACCTCACGGGAGCCGTGCATCTGACAGTGACGAGTAACCTGCCTGTAATATGAAGAGAAATGATGATAATTTCGTTCCCTTGGTAAACTAATGAGTTCAGAATTGAAAGTCGTGGTAAATCATTTTCCTTTGTCTTACATTTTTGGTGTAACAGTTGTTGTTACCCCGTAACACACACACACACACACACACACACACACACACACACACACACACACACACACACAATAATCTCTCTCTCTCTCTCTCTCTCTCTCTCTCTCTCTCTCTCTCTCTCTCTCTCTCTCTCTCAACCATTACCTTCCACTCTCTCTCTCTCTCTCTCTCTCTCTCTCTCTCTCTCTCTCTCTCTCTCTCTCTCTCTCTCTCTCTCTCTCTCTCTCTCTCTCTCTCTCTCTCTCAACCATTACCTTCCACTCTCTCTCTCTCTCTCTCTCTCTCTCTCTCTCTCTCTCTCTCTCTCTCTCTCTCTCTCTCTCTCTCTCTCAGGAGTCCCTTCCTTACTCCCTCCTCCCTCTCTTCTTGCCCCACCTTGCTTCTCGCTTCTCCCACACTCCTTCTTTCCCTGTGATTGGCATTGTTGCTCTCCAGAGCCCGAAGATAATGGATGTTTCCTGGGGCGTCTGTCATGCCACACCTTCCGGTGTTATCAGGATGTGTGTGGATCATATGTTGGTGCATCTGCTCAGCATCTAACGAATAATGGATTTTTGTTCGTCAGATCTTTTGATTGCGTATTCCACTTTCTCCCTGAAGATTTTCCTTTATTTTCTGCCGTAATACTTTTGTTAAGTTTACTGTCCGCAACGCAGGTGTTCCTCAACTTGGCGACACTAAGGGCGTCATGAGTTAGCTGTGGCGTTCGAGTAACAGACTACACGCTGTGTGTGTAGGTGGAGTATGTACCACAGTGCCCACTATGAGCAACCATTCTCATGCCATGCCAATGTCGATTCAGTGTCTTTGAACCCTCCTGTTCTGTGTTAACATCCTGTCGCTGTACGTTCTTGGAATCTCGTCTGTATTCATCATCGCTTCTCTGAGCGTGAATAGCGAGCTGATGCGATGCAGACGACAGATTCATATTCATATTTCGCCGCCATATGTCGACTCTCAACACGTCTCCTGTTGATGGCTCAGCAGCTGCTGCAGCAGCAGCCGGGGCGGGGCGGGGCGGGGCGGGGGGATACGTTTTCTAACAAGGTGCCTGGGAGTAGGATGGTTCTTTTGTCGTTTGTGATGGAACGTTTAGTCGTTTATTCATGACCTGAGTTCGTACTGCATGTATCTGTTTGTGTGTATGTGTGTGTGTGTGTTAGAGGGGTGGTTGGAGGGTGTGTTAGATGCGAGCGAAGGACAGAGTGGAGGACAGACCGATTGCTTGCGTTTCGTCACGTTGAAGGATTTGATCATTGTTAGTAACACGTGGAGTCAAAGAATTCATTGTCTGTCTGTGAGTGAAGAAACATACATCTGTTTATGGAACTTTTTTTTTTCGTAACTTTGGAAAGGAACTCTGATGAATTACGTTCTTTGAGGGGAAAAGTTGTGTTGCTGGTATGAAGGGAAAGTATATTTTTTAGTTTTTTCCCAGGTCGTCTTTCCTGTATTTAGCTTTTCGTCCTCTGAGAGCACTACCCATCTAGTACATCTGTCATAGCCAGTATAGTCCGTTTCTACCTCGGTATTTTCAGGCTTTAGATTTCGTCAGGTAATAAGAGAGCGTAGAACGACCAATCACTTTAAGGTGACGCTTTACATCCTAACAAAACAAGTCAGATAAAGCATGTTCTTGATTCATGGTCAACTTGCTTCGGTGGAGGACGAGCTGTCTACTGCGTACTGGGCGACATTCTCATCCGACCGGTTGTGGTAAGGTCGGGTGGTGGTTTAGTGAGGCTTTTAGCCTATGAACTGCCAGGGTCAGTGAGACCGTCAGCCTCAACGTATAATCACCAACGGAAAGAATTCTGAGCATCTTCAGCGAGTTCAAGATAATTCTTACATCACGTATATTCTTCCCGTGTAATATGGCCCATACGGTTTCTCAGAGGATAGGAAACAACACGATGACGCCGTGTATAGTGTGATGATGGACTGGAGGTTCGATCACACGGGTACAGTCCTGCAGTCGAGAGGGACAGGGCTACGTAGGGACATGACAGAGGCGAGTACCGGCTGCCTCGTCGGGGTGCCCTGGTGAGCGGTCACTCAGTCTGTACTGACGTAGGCCACGGCGGGTGACCGAATACTACTTACCCAGGGCATCGTCGTCCACCTGGTGGAAAACGTGCCACCAGCCGCCCCGACACGCGCCCCGACGACCATACACATGCCGCCACCCGCCCCGACACGCGCGACGACGACCATACACATGCCGCCACCCGCCCCGACACGCGCGACGACGACCATACACATGCCACCAGCCGACCCGACCCGACACGCACGCCGACGACCATACACATGCCACCAGCCGACCCGACACGCGCGCCGACGACCATACATATGCCACCAGCCGCCCCGACACGCGCGCCGACGACCATACACATGCCACCAGCCGACCCGACACGCGCGCCGACGACCATACATATGCCACCAGCCGCCCCGACACGCGCGCCGACGATAGTCGGACAAGACACATGAATAATGGTGAGCACTTCGGGTAAAGCTGTCGCCAACTGTATCACAAAGAAGAGGAGCGACCTCCCCTCCCGCCTGACGAAGAGGAAGCCGATGACACTAGACGCTCCGAACACCAGATCCAGGCAGCCCGCCACACACTGCTCTGGTGGCTTTGATCTGATCAGTAACACTTGACCCTGAAGAGCACGACGGTATGACCCATGAACATTACTGTAGGATCCTTAGCGTGACCTCTGAACCTGGTCAAGTCAGGTCATCGTACCTAAAGGATCGTATCGTCGTACTCACAGTTCGTACCGTCGTGCTAACGGGGTTAGTGATAACGAGGATAAACCACCTGTGATACTTGATCCCACAGTTGGAGGATTGATCCACCTGTGACACGTACCACTATGGTAGGCAATGATCCACCTATTATATACCTTTACTACGAGTGGTGGATGATCCACCTGTGTGATGCCTATGCTAGATGTCATGGAGGATCCACTTGTGATTCTAGTGATACTAGTGTACAGTACGCAGTGTACAGTATGTAGTGTGTAGTGTACAGTATGTAGTGTGCATAAATGGGAGACTGAAGTCTCGAGTGTGAGGCCTGAACTACAGACTGACCTGAGGAACGTCTCAGCTGTCGGGCAGACAACATATTTTGTTCTGAGGATTACAATCACAGTTATTCATGATTGGTTGGTTTTATGGTGATTAGATAGAACTGTGCATAGTTTGGGTTGTATTTCGTCCTCAGCTTGAGGAAATCAGTCACTTTGTCCATCTAGAAAAGTCAATCCGGGTCATGAAATGGACAAATGTAAAGTTACAACTTTAGGTGATTAGGATACTAAAAGCGACTGTCTTATATATATATATATATATATATATATATATATATATATATATATATATATATATATATATATATATATATATACTTCGAAATCTTCAGCTTAACGTGTATGAAGAGAGGGATTTTAGAGAACCAGAGTGATGTATACTAAACAGCGTATAGCAGCGAGTTATAAAGTTAAATCAAGTTAACCTATATAGCAAAGAACATTGACTTCAATTACCAATTACCTTTTAAAGGTTCACAGCGCACTGTTATAAAATTTTTTGGTGTTTTATGGAGATGGAACTGTTATGTGGATTTTTTTCCCCCGTTGTTTGAGCATTTTCAGTTTTTCATACAATAGATTTGCAATCTATTTTCCATTTATTTTCCTCCTTAAAAAAAACTGGCATGTCGGAACCAATCAACAAAAATCTCTTCATTTATTCTGTAGAGTGAATTTTGGTTAGCATCATTCTGGCCTGCCATGTCAATGTGTTGCCTTATGATGAACACAAAATGGTTGCATTATATGCACCTGTTGTAACAGTAGGTTACATGACTTAAGGTGTTTTTTTTTCTTTTTTTATATTTTACGATTTTTCTTCAAAGATTTTTTGTTTCTACGACACCAACTTCACAGTCTGTTCATGTGGTTGTGGTCGAGCCTAATTCCTAATTCCGGGTTAGATTGCCTCGTCACCCAAACCTCTGCTGTGGTAATCGTGAGTACGTGTACATCAGAGTTGGTGTCAGTGTTGATCGAGTGTCAGTGTTACTACTATCCCTCCACACTGTCATCACAACACTGAATACGAGTTTCTGGAAAATTTTCCAATTTAAAAGTCTGATGAAAAAAAAAATCAGAATATTTGTAAAAAGTTTTTTTTTTTTTTTGCTGGGGGTCATTTTACCTGTAATTATTTTCATAGTTTTAATGAGTTTTTTCCCCACTGGAGAACATAACTGTCAGAAAGTTGCCCACTAGCAGGCATGTCACGCCGCCGGGGTTTCGATCCCGCGTGTGTGCTTTCCCAGACTCGCTTCCGTCCACCTCAGCCACTGTGGTTTGCTTGATGAGGTTCCACATAACTGTATGTCTCTGGCTTCTGGGCGGATATGGTCAAGTTCCTGTCCAGAACTTGTGGGTCAGTGTCCAGGACTGAGGAGAGGCAGTGGTGGATCAGTGTGCAGGACTGAGGAGAGGTAGTGGTGGGTCAGTGTGGAGGACTGAGGAGAGGCAGTGGTGGGTCAGTGTGGAGGACTGAGGAGAGGTAGTGGTGGGTCAGTGTGCAGGACTGAGGAGAGGCAGTGGTGGGTCAGTGTGCAGGACTGAGGAGAGGTAGTGGTGGGTCAGTGTCCAGGGCTGAGGAGAGGCAGTGGTGGATCAGTGTGCAGGACTGAGGAGAGGTAGTGGTGGGTCAGTGTGCAGGGCTGAGGAGAGGCAGTGGTGGGTCAGTGTGGAGGACTGAGGAGAGGTAGTGGTGGGTCAGTGTGGAGGACTGAGGAGAGGCAGTGGTGGGTCAGTGTGCAGGACTGAAGAGAGGCAGTGGTGGGTCAGTGTGGAGGATTGAGAAGAGGCAGTGGTGGGTCAGTGTCCAGGACTGAGGAGAGGCACTGGTGAGCCAATGTGCAGGACTGAGGAGAGGGTGGGTCAGTGTCCAGGACTGAGGAGAGGCACTGGTGAGCCAATGTGCAGGACTGAGGAGAGGCACTGGTGAGTCAGTGTCCAGGACTGAGGAGAGGCACTGGTGAGCCAATGTGCAGGACTGAGGAGAGGCACTGGTGAGTCAGTGTCCAGGACTGAGGAGAGGCACTGGTGAGCCAATGTGCAGGACTGAGGAGAGGCACTGGTGAGCCAATGTGCAGGACTGAAGAGAGGCAGTGGTGGGTCAGTGTGCAGGACTGAGGAGAGGCACTGGTGAGCCAATGTGCAGGGTAACGTGACACCAGCAGTGCGCCTCATGTATACAGCCACAATAAGAGGAGAGGTTGACTTTTGAAGACATGTCTGTCGTTTCCTGCCGTTTGTGGCAACTCGTACTCTCTTAACATCGACGGTCGATCGAGAGTCGACGTCTGTGTGTGTGGACGGGAACAGTTCACACAACTCTCAGAAATTCGTATAAAAATGAAAAGCAAGAAAAGTTTGTCATCTACACGCTCGCTCGTCTATTCCTGGCCCTCAAAACTTTCCTTCCGAAATCATTCCAGTTTCTCACTTCTGCCAGTTTTTTTTTTTTTTCATACACAGTTCTCGGCTTTTCTGTACACTCAGTCGTCCGCTATCTTTAGCGAAGTCTCTTTCATGGAACCGCTATCTTGCTGTCATGGTTGTGTGGCTACCATGACCATGTCCTGGGAAATGATGGTTTTGTGGTCCACCACTGGTGTGTCATGTTGATATGGCACTACACTGATGCCATAGACTAGTGATCAACATTGATTTGTATGGTCAGTACAATTGCTATGTTGCTATCATGGTCGTGTGACTTCTAACATTATGGTGATTTTGTATTTGCCATTATGGTAATTACCATTGTTTCTGTAGGGGTGAAGGTCCTTATTTCCTACTGTAGCTCTTATTATGCTGCCATGAGTACGTACCTACCACCATTCTACCTTAATTATGGAAGCGTGATTGTGATACCATGATTGTCCGAGAACTATTATGATGCCATGACGGTGTAGTAACCCTACTCTGCTGTGGTTTTGAACGACCATTTACCATCACTATCGTGTGAGTATCATTATGTTGATATGGTTGCATGGTTATGATTATATCACTATGGTTGTGTTGTCTCCATGGCAGCATATTAGACTTATGGCTGCCATAGCCCAACCATGATTGTAAAGCCACTGTGTTAGTGGATTAGAAGCGTCTGATTTCCCATAGAACAATCATAGTTCAGTGATTTGCCATAATTCTACCATTATCGTTTAAATACCATCGACCTTCCATGGTTATTCCATGGCTGTACGTCTGTTCTCATGGTTATGTGAATACCATCAAATTAAGAAGGTTGTACCATAGCCATCTTTGCGCCAAACATCGTATGGCAATAATGGTTTGGCTACTGTCATGGTTGTGTGGCTACAACTACTATGACGTGGTTATGTGGTCCTGATAATGTTGCCATGGTGTTGTGGCTTGTCATTGTTCTGCCTTGATTTTGTGGTTAGGATAATGTTGCCATGGTTTTGTGGCTACCATTGTCCTACCATATGTACGTGGTTACGATGATGTTGCCATGTTGATGTTTATTTTTTATACCCACAGCAGGTGTGGTGTGTGTGTGTGTGTGTGTGTGTGTAGTGATGTTGTTTGTTGGATCAGGAAAGAAACTGGTAAAGGTAAACTGAGACTTGTTAACTGTAGCTTTCGATGGATGACTGTGGCAAACTTCAGGTCTTTGAGACTTCGTGGGATACAATTGTGTTGCATATTAGTGCTTTTGATAAGCTTTTGAATGTCTGTAGTTTGTTTGCCTCGTCTTCTAGTTTCTTTCATAGTCTTTATGCTGTTTTTCCTCAGCATGTGCCAACTGGTTTTATCGTAAATCGTTCTTACATTCGACGTAAGATTATTCTTCATTTACGACGAATTATAGATCTTTATTTTGTTCCCTCCGAAGTTTCAGCATGTATGATCTGGGAGGCGAGGTGTGATGATACAGGAGAGCAGGTCGATATGGGAAGGATCATCGCTTCTACCAGGTTTATTTTCTTACCTCTTAAGAAGGTATCAGAATCTCTATCGGCTCCTTAGGACTGCTTCACCTTGTGTGGATCTTTCGTTCAGATCCTCCGTGTCGTTTATACTACACTACATCTGTGTATTGGAAACTAAGGAGTGGCCCACGTCAACACTCGCCAGGGTGTTGCATTTGTCACAGACGAGTGGAGACGCTGGACCAACGTTGATCTAAAGTGGATCATCGTCTGTGTTTCCAGCACTTCAAACTGTTGTCTGTTGTTCATGAATTAAGAATGCTGACATTCTTCTTCAAGTCCAATCTTTAAGTCACCTCGTCATTACTGGTACAACATGCATTCATATAAAGCTGCATTCGCAACGAAAGTCTCATTCATTAACCATAATTTACCAAAAACGATAGTAAGAACTTCTCATTAACCACAATTTACCAGTAATCATAATTTGCTCCTGCGGTGTTCATACACAAAAATTCTCCCAAGCCAAGTGGTGCAGTTCGATCTACGAAGTGAACTGTGAAGCATAGAGGCCTTACTAGACAAGTCAAGTGTGATCATTAAGAAGACACTTGCTGTGTTGAGGATCCACTATAACATCGCTACCTGATATATGTTATACCTTGGTCTGCTGGAAGTCATTTGTTACATACAGAGGAAATGCTCGAACAGAAAGCGTGGAGTCTGGCACTATAGTATATGGGGCTCTCTCGTAAAGTGATAAGAAAACGGTCTTGCTGGTACCTGGCGATGAAGGATGAAGACTTTGGTGATGATTTTTCGATTTTGTGTTTGTCTGGAAAAAATGCGTTTGCTTGGGAGCGTCGGAGTGTCGTTCTTTTCATTCATATATTCCTGCAGCACTTTCCTGAAAAGGAGAAGAAGGGCGGTTATAGGGAAGACAGATAAAAGAACTGAATATATTGTAATGTTGGTTCCTTATCTCTGTAGATGGAGGCAGGACAGTGAAGGGTAACTTGATGTCACCTTAGGTGTAGCGATGGTGTCCAGTGCTCTGAGGATCGTCTCTGTAGTAGACGTGTGACGAAGAGTCCAACAGACGTGGTGCACTGGGGTACCTGGCCAGAGGAGGACCGTACACCTGCTGGCGACAGGTATGGTAGGTCACACCTGATGACGACAGGTATGGTAGGTCACACCTGCTGACGACAGGTATGGTAGGTCACACCTGCTGACGCACACGATACAAATCCTGGAGACGCACCACTGGTAGGACAGAGTAGGCCTCACTGTTGACAGATAGTAGACAGATGGGAAGGTTTCGTTGATATTAAACTAGACACAGAAACTCTGTAAAAGGGATATATCGCTTAATTGCACTCGGTCTATTGTTGATACATTCATTTGAACAATCGACAAAAGATTAACAAATCATGCACTACAAGATTTTGATTCGAATGACAGGTAAATGACGGAGGAATAAGGATAGACGGATATTCACTGACTCGGGTTTGATGGATGATAATGGTGGCCCAGCAGGAGAGAGATGGGCCTGTCACTAGTGCCGCTGTCCTCCTCCCTCACACACCAGCAGCTGTAAGGTGAGGAGAGGAGTAACACTAGCTCCTCCCTCACACACCAGCAGCCGTGAGGTGAGGAGAGGGGTAACACTAGCTCCTCCCTCACACACCAGCAGCCGTGAGGTGCGGAGAGGAGTAACACTAGCTCCTCCCTCACACACCAGCAACTGTGAGGTGAGGAGAGGAGTAACACCAGCTCCTCCCTCATACACCAGCAGTTGAGATTACAAGCAGAATAACACCAACTAGGACACGAAGGGTTCTGGACAAAGATGATGTAGCTGCTGCTGCTGAGGTGGCAAAGGCAGGCTTCAGTCAGTCAGTGTGGTAGCCAGTCAGGGAGTGGGTCCGTGCTTGGTGTGAGGAGTATCATCATATGAGATTAGATAAAATTCTCTTCTTTCTTTGTTAGTTATGTTAGACGTGTAGATATTATACAAGCCCTTCACCACCTGAGGCTGGGTAAACGACCCAGGTATCGGCACAACCACACGACGAATGCTCATCAGCTCTCGAACGTTGTGATTACCAGCGAGAGGCGAGGTGGGGAGTGTTTTAGAAGAGGGTTCTTTCACACAACATGGCTCTTATAGTTCTCTCTCTCTCTCTCTCTCTCTCTCTCTCTCTCTCTCTCTCTCTCTCTCTCTCTCTCTCTCTGGGTAAGCACTACGCGCTCGTCCTGCCTCATGGCACAACGTCGCCGCAGGCACTGGCAGGCAGGTGAGGGTGCGCCACTCTGTCCCCCTCTAGCGTGCATTACTGGCTCTCCTCAAGCATCGCCCTGGCTTCACCATGAACGAGCCACAACGCGGACTGGTAACACTGCGTCGAGGTGATGCAGCGAGTCGACCCTCTTCCCTCACTTCACCCTGGCAACACTGGCACGATGGCCACTCCGCCTCAGACAACCTCGTCATGGACCGTCGGGTTACCATCAGATAACAAGAGTTTATCATTGTAATTAACGTGGTGTAGTATATGTAGTGACACATATGTTTCATAGATTGAAAGGCTATGGTACGTATCACACCATGTTATAATGAGTACATAATTACCGACGTTTGACTCATGTGGGAATTAAATGGCATCTCTAGGAGTATGGTATAGACTTACACGATCAATATACTGCGTATTGTGAGTCGGCGGACGCGGACGTAGCAACTGAAACAAATGCAATAAATCTACATCATTCTCAAATTTCCTTCAAGTTTACGTGTGAACTCCAGCTGGTCTGCAGGCGCAGCTTTGCGTCTCCCCTGAAGGGCACCGAGTTATCAGAAGCTAAGTGAACTGATCAGAGACTTGGCAGCTTAGACGGCTAAGTCTTATTGCCGAGATGAGCTGTACCTGGACATCCGGTATGGTATGCATGGATTGTAGTTACAGTGACACTAGGTAAGCTGTACATGGACACCAGGTATGCTGTACTTGGACACCAGGTATGCTGTGCTTGGGCACCAGGTATGCTGTACTAGGACACCAGGTAAGCTGTACTTGGACACCAGATACTGCTGTACTAGGACACCAGGTAAGCTGTACCTGGACACCAGGTAAGCTTTACTAGGACACCATGTAAGCAGTATATTTTCTGTAAAGAGTGAAAAGATAAGGATAATAGGGAAAGAAAACGAACGAAGAAATTGACCAGAGTTCCACAGGTATTCTAGACCTGACTTGCACAAATAGAAAGGTTATAGGAAGAAGGAAAGGTGAAAGAAAGGAGGGAGTCCAAAGGTACAGCTGTTCAAGAAAAGGAGGTTTCAAAAACGGCTCGTCCCCGTGTAGTTGGTCTCCGCATAGAAACTGTGGGAAGCCGCAGCCAGACCTGAGTCACCCAGCCTGGGTGGCAGGGACATACGCAGAGTGATCACCTCCCACAAGAGTGGTAACACATGATGTATCAGACGTAAGGACCCTCCTCCACTCTGTTGCATTTTGTAGGTTTCGACGTTTGGTATGGTCTCTGGCTCAAATGATTTTAGCTGGTAGTAGCCTTTATATCCGACAGCGTATAGGCTCCAGGCCGTTCACACACACACACACTCACACACACTCACACACTCACGACCCACTATACTGCTTGGTACTGTAGCCGATGCTACACTTAAACATCACTGAAAAGTTAGGGTTTATATAGGGAACAGCAAAGTACACCAGACTTACCGCTGCTTATGCTGAACCAGACACACTACGCCTCTGTGAGAGACACCAGACACTTGTATGACACGCCACAAAGAAATTCAGTGTTTAGCCATACTAACAGTTGAGGACAGTCAAGCGAAAGACGTATTACAAAATTCCTGAGATTTTAAGTTTGTATCCACTTTTTTGCATCTAGTCGGTAAAACTTATCATATGAAACAGTGTAATGTATGTACTGAAATACCTATTATGAATTGTAATGTAATATCAAGCCACTGGGGTATGACTAAGACCCTTTGTGACCTCTGTAATCCTTTTGCGCTACAGCTCCCAGGATGAGCATTGGGTGCACAAATCAGTCAAATCACCTCTGTTCAAATTAATCATACATGATAACACACTGAAGCTTCATATTAAAGGACATGTATCAGCAACAGTAGTATCAAACACCACCTAATCTATTGTCACTTATCTTTACTTGACACACTTATCACGGGGGAGAGAACGGATTGAATCCAATTTTGTTTCTCTTCGGCACTAGGCTACGCGTAAGTTGCAGCAAGGCTATCGAGAGCATTCGTTCCGCTGCGCCACACACGCTTGGAGAGATAGATATCTATCAGGACGTAACTTCCCCAGTTTGCGCATCACTGACACACAATTCCTTTGTGAGGACAATTGCCGTACACTATCCTAACGTAGCTGGTCCATGCTGAGTACCTTAACGTTCCCGGCAACTTCGCGAGCGAGACTTCGATGTGTGTAGGACTGCGGGTGGGAGTTAGGCTGGCTTTATCATGTAACAACTGCCGCTTAGTGCACGAGCTATGGACCGTGTGCTACCGGTATCGGTGCTTCCATACATCAGGTTGACGTTATCTTAAACGTCCACACGTGACTCGTACTGGTCAATAGGGAGTTTTCCCGCCGATTCCTTAAAGCCTGAGACGCTGAGCGACCCTCCCGAGCGGAAATTAGACTACGGCCGCTTCCGAAGGTTTTAGTGTACCTCGTCTTGTACATAGCTTTATGTAACAGTGGTGGCGGAGTCGCAGTGTAGCTCCTCCGTGCATTACGCCGGAAGCCGTTACATTAAAGTTAGCGCCTGGTGCATATCTCCAAGCACAAAAGCTTTTCAACATTACTCAGTAACTATTTAGTTATCAATGGTACACGAATAATGTTACTATGAAATATTTAATTACAATTGTTACACAAATATTGTTGTATGAAGTTTTGCGGATAAGCTGCATACGGAAGTAGAAGTTGAAGCCGCGTTATGAGGAATACAAAGGAGAAGCCAGAGTCGACTAGGCCATGAGGATTACCAGGGGAAGACAAAAGTTTTCGAGCCTAGCCTACGCTAGTGCACTTGTCTGTATTACCAATGGATTTTTTTTAAGTAGTCGGGGGAACGTGAATTTGATGATGATCATAGCTAAAGAGAACTGTGTGTCTATCTTTTGATTTGCTTTGATTTGTGCCGGTAACCCCGGCTGATATATTGTGCACCTCATGTTCATCTGTGAGCGTTGACGCAAAAGGATTAGAGAGATCATTAAGGATCTTTGTCAGACCCCAGTGGGTTGATATCACGTAGCACGTTACAATTCATTGCAGAAGTTTCAGTACATTACAAATTTTCATATGATACGTTTTACCGACTCGATGCAAAAAACTTAGGATTCAATTATCTTGTAAACAATAAAGTGTTGATATTTCTTGCAAGATTTGTATAGAGCTATCCCTAAGAGGCTCTGCTATTTCATATTCTAAGACAGTGCTCTAGTTTGTATCCAAATCGTTGACCACAAAATTTACAGTTCACATAATTTGTTAGCATCTCTAGTTGGGCCAAAGCGCCAATAGAACCTATAGCCGAGCCTTAGTCAGGCAGTTTCAGCATCTTTTAATCTGCTGATCTTATTACTTTTTCCATATACATGTTTTACTATAGACATTTCTCTGTGATGCAAAATATTTTTTTGTGCTTAGCTGAACTCGTCTTCGTACTCTAAATAGGTCTGTTAGTGCCTTTCTGATTTCAATTTTGAGGCTTCTAATTGACAACCCAATGTTGTTTCAGTATCACCTTACCAAGTGCAAGTTTGGTTAAAGCATCGGCTTTATCATGCTCACGGAAGCCTATATGAGAGGGAATTCATAATGATTTGATTTGTCCCACAAGCAATAATGCTTGAATATTTGTCTCTTGCTTCAGAGACCAATATACTAAATTCTTATCCTAGGGTGTTAAGGGCAAATAGTGAATACAAAGAATCAAGAGATAATTGAATTGTCTGTGGCAGTGATTTCTACTCGCTCAAGAGCGATAAGTATGGCGGACAATTAAGTTTTTTGGGGATAGATGCCCACTTGTTTTTTCTAACATTTACCTCTAATCTATTGCCATTGAGCTGGATCACAATGGCAGGACTGCCTTCCTTCCTAGTGGCAGAGTCGTGAGAACCGTCAGTATAGATGTGTGAAATCATTAATGTTAGACAATTTTTTTTCATTCTTTGCAGTAGTCTGTTGAGCACTATTCTCTCAAAAGTTTGCATAGGCAACTCGTGAGAGAGATGGGACGAAATTCATTAGGTTGATTATGTTTAGGTACTGGTACAATTATACTGTTGGTCCACGAGGATGGTAAATGACCCGTAGCCTAACTCATATTATACAGCTTGAATAATGGCTCCCCAGGTACTCGTCTGAGAAGTCTAATAATGTCATAAGTGATACCATCCTCCACTGGAGAGCTGCATCAAGTTCAAACTCAGTAAATGGCACTCCACGTTCATCATGTTGCTTGTTTAGCATGAATGGTGCAACAATCGTAGTCTTTGGTGGAAGCTTGTCATGGCTAGAGGTATAATCCCATTTCGTGCTTTGTTCTGTAACCTTGTCTGTAAATCTTTCCAAAGATTCCCTTAATAATTTTTTTCCAACGACAAATTGTTACCAGTCATTACTTTGTCTAAAAGTTCAGTTATTTGTTCCCTCGCTGCTGCTGCTGCTGCAAGAGATGTTTGAAACAGTTTTATCATTATGGGTGTTTGAAATTGTGTAAATCCCTTACCAATTCGCCTCGCTATGAACTTAAGCTGCTTCATTTCGGGGTCATTATAAGTAGCGATGTGATCTGTTGTCATGTCCTTTCCTTTACTCCTGAAGTTAGTTTGCTTTGATTAAAAAAAAAATTGCATATAGTAGTTTCAAGTTTAACTTTGAAAGTTTTCACATTTGTAGATTTATGATATCTTCATCAGTCAGAGGCATGATTTATAAACTTATTTTGATGTTCTTATGCCACTATTATTCCTTTTCTATAGAGTTTGAAACCAGGTAAATTAACATTAGCTTTGTGTGGGTATTGCAACTAGGCACCTGAGGTGTGGATTCGAATCCTACCAAATCCAGAAAGTTTTCAACTAATCTGATACAACAAGATCGTCAGACCCACACACCAACGTGGATTCATTTTCAGTTGCTAAAAATCTGGAGCATCAAACCCCAAAGGGAACTAAACTTCAAGAGTTCTTTTGGAGGGAAACTTGGTGGTCCAGTAATTTATGCACCTGTTGCTGCTCGTCTCCCGTCACAAGGGTTCGAATATTGCATCAGGCTATAGCATGTAAGTTCCTGTTGCAAATCAGTATCTGGAAACTCAGACCAGCGTAACTGTTTTCACAAATGTAACTACGCTATGCAGTATTGTGGTGTAATGTGGCTGTGGACGACAGGTTCTGTTGAAGATGCATTATACACGACAGTTTATGATAGGATATGAGCAAATGAGGCTATTGTTCGTTCGCTCCTGATCCTACCTCGCCAATCTAGGACAGGCACTTAGGTATATAAAGAATAGACAAATTATGATACATTCGTTATCTTTATTTTGAACACGGGTGAGGGTACATCTGGTTTGGCTGAGGAGCGAGTGTTGCAGACCTTTTACTGAAGTTCAGTAGCCTTGGATTGAATTTCCTGTTGATGGAGTGCGAATGAACAACGGCATAAAGTAGAGTGTGAGCGTTGCAAGGATTAAATATAGGGCGTTTCCAGGGCCCCGAGCACAAGGGTGGTTATTGAATATAGAGTGGATAGGCTATAGGACACAGCAGGGGAGACGGAGCCTATTTAGAGAGATAATGGGCGATAATGGGGTACTAGGACATATGGGGCTGGCTACTGGCTACAGAGAGGAAGATTACAGGCCACAGGAGGTAACCTGAGGGCATAGTAAAGGATTGTGTGTAGTATAGTAGGAATTGTTTTGTTACGGTAGTGTGAGGATTGTCAAAGATGATGGTGCTTAGTGGCGCTGTGGTACATCGTATGGAACGGTTAATGGACGTAATGAGGCTGGGGGACAAAGTAAGGATGAGTATAGAACATAGTGGAGACTGTGTGGCGTGATGAGGGAGCCTGAGGAGCGTAGAGGGGACTATAATGGTGTAGTAAGGTTGACCGTCGTGCATAGTAAGGGACAAAGGAAGTGTAGTGGGGTTGTAGCGGGATGTAGTAAGGAGAAAGGAGGCAGCATATGTGCCCACGACTCACGACATCCTAGTTTGAGATCTTGTCTAAGTCGGGCTAGCACCTCTGTCTTGAGATCGGCCTTGGCATAAGCAGGTCTCTGGGTTTTGTGCTCCCATGGCTCGCAAGGACTCTCCTGTGCGTGAGGGATGCCATAGAATGTTGTGGTACTAGTGAGCTTAGCGTGCGTATGTCTCTCTTGCCGCCCCCGACTACGTGACCTGTCGATCTCCAGTCGGGGTGAATGTGGCCGCCGCACCACAAGCTGGAATTTTGTACGTGATTACATAAAAGGAAGACTCGGCCGAAAGAGACGCGTTGGAAGATGCGTAGGGGAAGTGTGTGTGCGTGTGCGTGTGTGTGTTGATAGGTGGGAACTGTTGCAGTGCTGACGGCGCACGAGGAGTGTCGATAAGTGAATACTGGCTGAAGTATGTTGAAGGCGAAGGAAGACTTACCCCCCAGGAGGTTGGGCTGGGAATTCTTTCATAGTAAAGAGGCAGTAGGAACTATACCTCAGGCTGAGAAGATGCTGGAATTGAAGACGTCTGCCGGGGTACGTACTGAGGTACCTGTCAGCCGCTACCGGAATCATGTAAGAGGATTTGTCTTCACTCTAGAACTCTTAATTGCCACAAAACACACGTTACAGGAAGAACTGGCCAGCAGAGGAGAGACAAGTGCAGCTATTCCAGAAGAGAATGGAGAATATGTGATTCTCTAGTATAAACTAAAACGCTTATTCTCACACAAGACAAGGAGGAGCAGCCTGGTAAGGTCATGGTGGCGTCGTATGCAAAGAACGTCTGCCACTATATACCATCTCTAAGTCGCTGGTTTAAACGCCTGAAGTGTGGCTATATTTAACCATGGACGATGTTCATAGGTGCCCAAAGGTTAAATGTGTCAATTTCGGAGAAATCGTGCATACGAGAATGATATAAGGAAATCTGAACAGAGCCTTGAAAAAAAAACAGAGAAAAAGATGCCGAAAAGTGAAGTATCATTCAAGGATGACCATCAAAGACCTTGCAGCCGCAGTCGACGCTAACAGAGTATAAACAAGTCACTACTCCCACTTACCTAGCGCCAAGAATATCCGCACCAAACACCAGGGTAAACATTATAACACAGAAGTATATGAATGATCAGAAACTGTCGACGAACGCCCTGCAGCAGTCTTCAAGAGCCTCAAAACTTCAGAAAGACAAGCGACACAGGTGACCGAAGGGGAGCTGCTGGAAGATCAGAGACACGTCACAGACGCCGAAGAAGTCTCCGAAGTAGATTCCAGTCAGGCTCCTTCTCACTCCTTTAGGATAGAAAAAGAGGAAAACTCGAAGATGAGTCGTCACTTCACCTCACACATTACAGCTTGAGAGGGAGGTGGACACCACCATGGCCATCTTCGAGTGCTCAGAGTGGCATGTGATGGACTCCTTGATAAGGAAGAAAAAGGAATGTTTCATCCGTGTCACCACCAGGAAAGTATGGTGGTAACCAAGTTAGGAAACTGCCTTAACCAAACCACATCAAACTAAAGATGACTTTCTCGATGTAATTGAAATGCTAGAGATGTCGCTCTCAATGTGAAGACTTGCAGCATATGACAGATCCAGGTAACTCAGTACCGAATATGTCTTCAGGAGATCATGACCAGGAGAATACCAAGTACATGTCCACTGGAGGATTTGTGACACTGGTCCTCATGGAGGAGTTGCCATGATGGTACACCAGGACATTCCCCGCCAGCCTGTTTCCCCTGCAGTCAGCGCAGCAGGGTAAGGCAGCAAGGGATGGCCAGACCAAGCTACACGCTGCTGCCTCCGTATACCCTCCTCCAAGTAACGCGGAATCAAAGTTTGGGAGATTTAAACTGCGTGTGCGTGTGCGTGTGTGTGTGTGTGTGTGTGTGTGTGTGTGTGTGTGTGTGTGTGTGTAACTACGCTCACTGCTAGAGTAAGATCCTTGGAATTTCTCTTTCCACTGTAGTCCTTACCTTCCTCCAACACACTGACTTGTCAGGTAATCATCAGACGTTGAGCTAGACTATACCCAGCAGGTCACGGGAGATTTACAGGCAGGAAGTCATTCTCCAGTTGTTGTTTTTTTTCTGAAGGAGGACGCAACGATGGTGACTGACCCGTGCTCACTGGGGTTCGTTGGAGTGTCTTGTCGTGAGGCAGGACTTGACCGAGGACATGTGCATAAATGTATTTTGAGATAGTGATTGGTACTTTTATCAACAATGGACATACTCCTCTAAGGACCTTAGCTTTTGACGCGGCAGATTAATCGTAGATAATCACTTGATCAACCGACTCTGATGATGAGCTGACACTTGACATCTTGATTCTAATGATGAGCTGACACTTGAGATCTTGAGTCTGATGGTAAGCTGGCACTTGACGTCTTGAGTCTGATGGTGAGCTGACACTTGATATTGTAACTATGATGGTGAGCTGACACTTGACGTAGTGTGTCTGATGGTGAGCTGACACTTGCGTAGTGTGTCAGATGGTGAGCTGACACTTGCGTAGTGTGACAGATGGTGAGCTGACACTTGACATCTTGATTCTAATGGTGAGCTGACACTGATATTGTAACTATGATGGTGAGCTGAAACTGATATTGTAACTATGATGGTGAGCTGACACTTAACATAATGACGCTAATGGTGAGCTGACACTTGACGTAGTGTGTCTGATGGTGAGCTGACACTTGACGTAGTGTGTCTGATGGTGTGCTGACACTTGACATCGAGAGAGTAAGGAGAATTTAGAGTCCCACGCCTGCGTGAGATGGATCCAATTTCATTTTCAATCATTCTATTAAGGTTTGTCTCATATTGATACCACGTCCCCTGAGGGTGGTGGAGTCTCGTCGTTGCATGAGGGGAAGGGGGGTAAAATCCCTACTCACATCTGGATGTTTCAGCGTAATTAATTATGCATTGGCATCGCTTTGCTTCATCGACCGGAGGGGATCCCAGTGGAAGATGGTATATCCCATTGGCAGCTGGTGTGTCTTAGTGGCAGCTGGTGTATCCTGGTGGCAGCTGGTGTGTCTCGGTGGCAGCTGGTGAGTCCCTGTGGCTATTTGTGTGTCCCATTGGCAGCTAGTTTACCCCAGTAGTAGATGAGGTGTCTTAGTTGGTGTGTGCCAGTGTCGACAGTAGTAATATTTTCCTAGTGTCACTCCCAGTCAAGTGTGTCATATGACATAACAATATAATGGGTGATCCCATGGCAGCCAGTCATGTATCTACCTGTTAGATATTTGACGTGCTAGTGGCACAAGTACTCACTCTTCATCTGTGATCTGTATACAACAGTATTCTCGTATTCTGATATATTTTTTCCTGATATGCTTCACAAAATAATTGGCTAAATCGATACATGACCATTTGTTGCTGGACACTTCTTGCTGGTGTCTCTCACTCGAAGACATTCACTAAGGTGATGCTTGAGGTGATGTTTATCTTCTCAAGTTACACTTCCTTCTTGGCGTTTGTGTCTTTTCCCCAGGCATGTGGAGAGCCAGACCTGATACTCCTCCATTATCATGCATTCATTTGTTTTCCTCTCGTTAACTGGACTCGCTTTCTTGCTTTGAGAAGATCGTAGTTTCATTTCGTTACCTCGCTCGTCTCCGCTTCTGCTTTTCATTCTCTTCCCGATCTTCTCCATCATGATCATCCGGACATCAGCTAGTAAGTGCAGCAGTTCCGGGCCCCTGGCATGGAGTACGCCATTCTTTCGCATCGTCTACTTTACCCTCTCGTCTGTTTACTCAGTTAACCTCTTATTCCTGTGTGTGAGGGAACGTAGAGGAGGGAGAGGGGGAGGAGGACGCGCTTTCTCCTGGCATTAAGCTTGAGAGAGTGTTTATCCCCCGCTGGAGCTGGACAAAGAGACGATAATTAGAAATGAGCGTGATACACACCTACCCTAAACCTTTCCCTTAAGCCATGTTGACCCAGTAGACGATATAGAGGTTGAAACATAAACAGCAATAGGTTGGTGCAGGATGGCTGGGCGCAAAAGGAATTAAAGGACTGGCGTTTGATGTGGTACCGCTCCAGCTTGCCCACTGCACCAAGATGAGCTGGCTAAAATGCAGCTCGGGGTGTTCCCAGTGTGAGAGCCAACTTTTCATCCGTGCTCTTGAGGGCCCCAAAGGAAAACTGGAGGATGCAAGAAGCAGATGAAGCCAAGTGTTGGTTCACTCTCGTTCTCAGAGTACAAAAGTAACGTGGAGTCCTGACGTACTCCCACGGGTGAAGACGTATTAGGGATCTTGATTATAGTCTTAAGACAGTGGACGTTAGGTTCCTGATTAACTCCTACAAGAGAGGATTTTCTTGCGGTCTCGACCACACATCCCAAGACACCTCAGTTCCCATTGTTTACCCCCGCCTTATGTTCACCCACACTTGGCCCCTTACCCTCACTACATCACTGTTCTCCCTCCCTTCTGCCTTTAACATGGTAATCACCTCAGTTGTTCTTCCCTTCTAGTTTTCCCCAGCCACCATCACTTCAGCCAGTATCCTCTGCCACCCCATTAATGCCCCCTCGTCTGTTGTTGTTTTCACAGTGGTCACACGTCCACTGTTCCCCGTAACTACTGTGTTGTTCCTCACCCTAGATACGCTCCCTACGCCCTAGCTCGCTCATCATCTCTACCATCCCCCACATAACGTCCCACGTCCTCCCATGTACAACAGGTCACAGCGATCAATCATACCATCACTGATTGCGTTGTTTGTCTGTTAACTGTACAGAGCTTTTGTTCTCGTGCCTTTGATATTCCCACTAGCAGTGGCACCACAGACGACACGGGTCACACACTCTGTGTTGATAAAACACATGATATATTCCCTCTAGCCTGGCACACAGTGTGAGACCAAAGTATCACGTGACGTCATGGCTATGTGGCCACTGCCTGACACACACATGTAAACACGCAAGTACGAGAGTGTTCTGTCTGGGGTTCCACTCCACATCCACCACACAGACGTCAAGTGTTCATAGATATTTTTCTCGATGTTTGTTTCTGAAAGATCATCTCTTTTTATCAACAGCTTTACAATATGAAAGCCGGGGAAAAACTCAGTCAAGAATAGAAATATCTGATCCACCATTCAACCTCAACTTCTTCAAAAATCTTAACTACATGTAAGTTGCGTGAATCTGAAAAGGATAATCTCCAGATGAAGATTAAGACCTGGCATCCATGGCTTAGTTAAGGGCCTCATGTGAAATATGGAGAAGTGAATGAAACGGAAAAACAAAAGACAGGGAAATGTATTTACGAATTTTTAAGAAAGTGAAAAATCTGTCTTTTAAAATGTGCCAGGTCATACATATTGGGAAAGACATGAGAAGGTAGAGTTCCAAAGAATTTACGTGTAGGGAAAGAAGCAGGTATCAAGGCGACCCACCCTTGAGTTGCCAACGGCCACACAATAATCATGTGATGCAGCAGGTTGCCGAGTATTGCGTGGTCTAGCTAGTGGTGGGGGCACACAAGCAGCCAGCTCTCGGGAACAAAAATCAAAGTAATACATAAAGAAGAGGGGAAGTGAACCAACATCGCGACGCAAGGCAAGGGGCTCAAGTTTCGAAGTTAGCTTTGGATACTTTATAAGTCGGACCGTTTTCGACTCAAGTCTGTCAAGTAAGGATACAGAGCTAGAACCACCCCACATGTGAGAGCTGTACTCTATACAAGGACTAATCAATCCTTTGTATAAATGGAGCAAGTAGTTTCGACATCTAAACAGGGCACCCAGGTTCCTAGAGGTAGACTTAGCTATTCCCGTAATGCGGGGTTTCCAAGATAGTGTGGATGTTACAGTAACACCAAGTATGTTCAATGAGTTAGGTGATGGAATTACAGAACCGTCAAAGGAGAGACGAGAGTTGAGGAGTTTTCGATCGAGAGATGGGTAGAAACTGCGTCTTGGAGGCATTAAACTTAACCAGATTTCGTCTACCCCACTGAGATATCCTGTCCAAGTCTGAGTTTACTGAGGAAGCTGTGTCGAGACGAGATGCAGATTGAGTGAGAGGAAAAGGAGCAGAATTAAAGGATGTGGATGAATGCAGTTTTGAGTCGTCAGCGTATGAGCACATTGGATTACTTGTGGAGAGGAAATCATTGAAAAAAAGGAGAAAAAGTGAAGGAGACAGGACTGTTGACGGAGAGATGGAGGAAGGCTGATCCATCAACAACCACGGAGATAGATCGGCCAGAGAGGAAGCTAGATATGAAGGAGCAAAGTGAGGGAGGGAAGCAAAAGAAGGGAGCTTGGAGATGAGACCCCGATGCCACACCCTGTCAAAAGCCTTAGATATGTCACACGACTACCCAGACTCTTTCCATAATTCTCATCTATATCCACCATTACCCTCTTATACTACAAACCGGAACACCCACCATCCTCTCCTGGAACCTATAAAGTTAAGAAAGTTCAACCTACTTAACATACATTATCCCAACATAATAGACATTAGCATGTCGAATATCGGATTACTGGAAATAGTAAAAGAAATCTGCATTTTCTTAACTAGGCAACATATTGCGTTATGCTCTCTTATATTATGCATGTATATTAATAGTATCTGATTACACACACACCATACCATAAAGCCACTGTCAGGTTGCTGCTGTACGTGGACCCACAACGCGACCACCTACACTGACAGTTACTGCTGTACATGGGTCCTGCCAAGTGACCAATTACACCAGCAGCTGCTCTGCGTGGATCCTCCTCCTTGCCACTTGCCCAATTAATCGCCAAGTCTCAGTGGAACGGTTACCTTCGGATCGGCTGCCACGATCAGGATACGAACCTACGTGGGTTCGACCCCGGGCGGTCCATGAATACCGCACACTCAGCAACACTCAAGGACGTACGTGGAGGTATTATGAGGGATCTTCATGTTCCTGTTTCTTGGTTGAGGTAGAGGACCCAGTGACTCCCTGGTGATAAGCACCGCAGATCTACGACATCAGTAACGACCCAGTAAAGTATAGTGGAAGGTGGACGGCGTCCCAGGAAGCCTAGAAATATCCCAGAAAATCCATATTCTTCAGGAGGGTCAACAATCATCACCAAGACCAACACAACTTACTGCACGATCGTCACCAACAAGAGAATCACTCAATTCCTCGAGGATCATTTAAGTCCAGGATTTATTTCTTTTTTTTTTTTTAGCTGAGACGGTACGGACAATCAAGGCCATTACATAAACGCTATATATATATCCTACCCTGAGCAAGGTCAATATTGTCCTTATCGACCATCCCTTGGGATGGAGGAACAGCTGGGTTGACTGCGGACCAACTGCCGCAAGAAGGATTCGAACCCATGCTCTTAACGCTAGGCTGCCCCCGGTGACTGCTACACCACGGAACTCCATAAGGTTAGCAACTTACTGGAGGATGATCAGCAATGCCCAGAGGGTCAGATATTCCCGGATAATCACTCATGCACTTGAGAGGTTACCCAACAAGTTGCTGGAGAAGTTAGTATCCTTGTCGAAGGACAACACCACCTGCCAGGATTTCCCTCACAGTCGATAGCGACCGTTAAAGCTGAGAAGAGTTTTGTGAGGCAAGAAACTTCCTGGGGAACGAACCACTTCCTGGTGGGTCGGGACAAAGGAGAACCTGGAAACAGGAACAAATAAAGGCATTTTTCTACAGCATTGGTTTTACAGCCTCCCAGATTCTTATGAATTATAGCTCAGAGCTGAATTTTTGTAAGTGTGTGTGTGTGTGTGTTGTTTGTTCGTGGTCTGCGTATCTTTGTGTTTCCGTATATTCTCGTATGTATTTATATATGTATGTTTCTGTGTAGCTGTATCTTTATGTGTACCACTGAGAATGCGTCTCAGTCGGTATGTGTTTCCGAATGTGTATGTAATTGTTGCGTGTGCTTTTTTGTATTTGTATACGTAGATTATACAACTTCATGGCTAAATAATGAGCTGTGTGTGTGTGTGATGGAACTTACTGCTAACACCTGCGATTTAGATCGACTTCTGTCGTTTTGAATGAATGTCTCGTTCCGCTAATGTTTGGTCTGTTTACGCGTCTCTCTCTCTGTGCCTTAACGTATGACATACATGGTTTTTCAGTGAATGCCTCTTCAGGGAACATGGGAGGGAAAGATAGCAGAAGATATGATAGTCTAAAAAGAGGTTATCTGCTCGAGACAGGATGGTATCCTAAATTCCTAAACTAAATAGATGCAGGAAAAATAGTAGGGTATGAATATGAGTCTGTGGTCCTATAGAGAGTCACCCATGGTGTCCATGTATTACTTAGTATCCAAGCGTTTTATCAGTGGCCCTCAGCACTTAACAAGGGACGACTCTGCTGGAAATCAGTTTGCTGACACCATCTACAACAACAGTATCAAGCACACTGTATCTGTGATAGATAATCCAAACATCAAAACTTCTCAAGTATGTATGAAAATTGACTGACTGTGTCACGATTATCTTTACTACCTCATGATTTCAGGTAAATGCTGAGGGATAAATCTTATAGTTTAGGTGATCTGTGGTGCACAGAACTACGATGTGTGGTTCCCGAGTGTTTGAGACGTATCACAGTACAGTGGATGGTGCACAGGTGTCCCACATATCATGGCACTACAGCTGGTTGACGTGTCACACACATATATCATGGCACTACAGCTGGTTCACGTGTGTCAGATACATATATCATGGCACTACAGCTGGTTCACGTGTGTCAGATACATATATCATGGCACTACAGCTGGTTCACGTGTGTCAGACACATATATCATGACACTACAGCTGGTTCACGTGTGTCAGACACATATATCCTGGCACTACAGCTGATTCACACCTGTCCGACACATGTCTCACGGTAATGCAGCTGATGTGGGTGTCTTAGCGATGCAGTACAGTACCGCAGCTGGTGTAGGTGTGTGTCAGCTGCATCACATCGCTACAGCTGGTCTGGGAGGGTGGGGGGGGGAGCACCCCGGGACTGCAGCTGGTCTGGGAGGGTGAGGGTACACACCGGGACTGCAGCTGGTCTGGGAGGGTAGGGAGGAGTGTAGCTGGTGCCTCTGACCTGCACCTATTGATCACCCGTCTATGTATATTCTCTCGAATAGAACCGAAAAAAAATGAAGCGATTTTTATTTTTTCTCCAATTTTGCATTACATTGGAATTTTGCAGGTGATGAAACGTACATTCCTGATGTATAAACTGCTTGATGTCAGCAGTTCCAGCTATATCAACTATCCTCTTTATCGCCGTTTTTTTTTTTTTTTGTGGCCATTATTTTTGTTTCTCATATTTTTTCGTGAAGGGTCTCTGCACCGTGAGCCGGGATGACCCTCACCCTCCGGCTCCTTCAGGGTTACTGACCTGCCTCCTCACTGTGGCGGATTCTGTATGGTCACGTGTTATAGATAAGGTAATATGGCACTGCATCTCCTGGAGTTACATGAAAAGGAAGGTTTATATAAATAAATATATATATATATATATATATATATATATATATATATATATATATATATATATATATGTATATATATATATATATATATATATATATATATATATATATATATATATATATATATATATATATATATATATATATATATATATATATATATATATCCCTGGGGATAGGGGATAAAGAATACTTCCCACGTATTCCCTGCGTGTCGTAGAAGGCGACTCAAAGGGAAGGGAGCGGGGGCTGGAAATCCTCCCCTCTCGTTTGTTTTTTTTAATTTTCCAGAAGAAGGAACAGAGAAGGGGGCTAGGTGAGGATATTCCCTCAAAGGCCCAGTCCTCTGTTCTTAACGCTACCTCGCTATCGCGGGAAATGGCGAATAGTATAAAAAAAAAAAAAAAAATATATATATATATATATATATATATATATATATATATATATATATATATATATATATATATATATATATATATATATATATACTATACAGGTGCGCGTTCATGTGCACTTTGTTCCTATCTTTTTTTTTTTTTTTTTTTTTTTTTTTTTTTTTTTTTTTTTTTTTATACTTTGTCGCTGTCTCCCGCGTCTGCGAGGTAGCGCAAGGAAACAGACGAAAGAAATGGCCCAACCCTCCCCATACACATGTACATACACACGTCCACACACGCAAATATACATACCTACACAGCTTTCCATGGTTTACCCCGGACGCTTCACATGCCTTGATTCAATCCACTGACAGCACGTCAACCCCTGTATACCACATCGCTCCAATTCACTCTATTCCTTGCCCTCCTTTCACCCTCCTGCATGTTCAGGCCCCGATCACACAAAATCCTTTTCACTCCATCTCTCCACCTCCAATTTGGTCTCCCTCTTCTCCTCGTTCCCTCCACCTCCGACACATATATCCTCTTGGTCAATCTTTCCTCACTCATTCTCTCCATGTGCCCAAACCATTTCAAAACACCCTCTTCTGCTCTCTCAACCACGCTCTTTTTATTTCCACACATCTCTCTTACCCTTACGTTACTTACTCGATCAAACCACCTCACACCACACATTGTCCTCAAACATCTCATTTCCAGCACATCCATCCTCCTGCGCACAACTCTATCCATAGCCCACGCCTCGCAACCATACAACATTGTTGGAACTACTATTCCTTCAAACATACCCATTTTTGCTTTCCGGGATAATGTTCTCGACTTCCACACATTCTTCAAGGCTCCCAAAATTTTCGCCCCCTCCCCCACCCTATGATCCACTTCCGCTCCCATGGTTCCATCCGCTGACAGATCCACTCCCAGATATCTAAAACACTTCACTTCCTCCAGTTTTTCTCCATTCAAACTCACCTCCCAATTGACTTGACCCTCAACCCTACTGTACCTAATAACCTTGCTCTTATTCACATTTACTCTTAACTTTCTTCTTCCACACACTTTACCAAACTCCGTCACCAGCTTCTGCAGTTTCTCACATGAATCCGCCACCAGCGCTGTATCATCAGCGAACAACAACTGACTCACTTCCCAAGCTCTCTCATCCCCAACAGACCTCATACTTGCCCCTCTTTCCAAGACTCTTGCATTTACCTCCCTAACAACCCCATCCATAAACAAATTAAACAACCATGGAGACATCACACACCCCTGCCGCAAACCTACATTCACTGAGAACCAATCACTTTCCTCTCTTCCTACACGTACACATGCCTTACATCCTCGATAAAAACTTTTCACTGCTTCTAACAACTTTCCTCCCACACCATATATTCTTAATACCTTCCACAGAGCATCTCTATCAACTCTATCATATGCCTTCTCCAGATCCATAAATGCTACATACAAATCCATTTGCTTTTCTAAGTATTTCTCACATACATTCTTCAAAGCAAACACCTGATCCACACATCCTCTACCACTTCTGAAACCACACTGCTCTTCCCCAATCTGATGCTCTGTACATGCCTTCACCCTCTCAATCAATACCCTCCCATATAATTTACCAGGAATACTCAACAAACTTATACCTCTGTAATTTGAGCACTCACTCTTATCCCCTTTGCCTTTGTACAATGGCACTATGCACGCATTCCGCCAATCCTCAGGCACCTCACCATGAGTCATACATACATTAAATAACCTTACCAACCAGTCAACAATACAGTCACCCCCTTTTTTAATAAATTCCACTGCAATACCATCCAAACCTGCTGCCTTGCCGGCTTTCATCTTCCGCAAAGCTTTTACTACCTCTTCTCTGTTTACCAAATCATTTTCCCTAACCCTCTCACTTTGCACACCACCTCGACCCAAACACCCTATATCTGCCACTCTGTCATCAGACACATTCAACAAACCTTCAAAATACTCATTCCATCTCCTTCTCACATCACCACTACTTGTTATCACCTCCCCATTTACGCCCTTCACTGAAGTTCCCATTTGCTCCCTTGTCTTACGCACCCTATGTACCTCCTTCCAGAACATCTTTTTATTCTCCCTAAAATTTACTGATAGTCTCTCACCCCAACTCTCATTTGCCCTTTTTTTCACCTCTTGCACCTTTCTCTTGACCTCCTGTCTCTTTCTTTTATACTTCTCCCACTCAATTGCATTTTTTCCCTGCAAAAATCGTCCAAATGCCTCTCTCTTCTCTTTCACTAATACTCTTACTTCTTCATCCCACCACTCACTACCCTTTCTAAACAGCCCACCTCCCACTCTTCTCATGCCACAAGCATCTTTTGCGCAATCCATCACTGATTCCCTAAATACATCCCATTCCTCCCCCACTCCCCTTACTTCCATTGTTCTCACCTTTTTCCATTCTGTACACAGTCTCTCCTGATACTTCTTCACACAGGTCTCCTTCCCAAGCTCACTTACTCTCACCACCTTCTTCACCCCAACATTCACTCTTCTTTTCTGAAAACCCATACTAATCTTCACCTTAGCCTCCACAAGATAATGATCAGACATCCCTCCAGTTGCACCTCTCAGCACATTGACATCCAAAAGTCTCTCTTTCGCACGCCTGTCAATTAACACGTAATCCAATAACGCTCTCTGGCCATCTCTCCTACTTACATAAGTATACTTATGTATATCTCGCTTTTTAAACCAGGTATTCCCAATCATCAGTCCTTTTTCAGCACATAAATCTACAAGCTCTTCACCATTTCCATTTACAACACTGAACACCCCATGCATACCAATTATTCCCTCAACTGCCACATTACTCACCTTTGCATTCAAATCACCCATCACTATAACCCGGTCTCGTGCATCAAAACCGCTAACACACTCATTTAGCTGCTCCCAAAACACTTGCCTCTCATGATCTTTCTTCTCATGCCCAGGTGCATATGCACCAATAATCACCCACCTCTCTCCATCAACTTTCAATTTTACCCATATTAATCGGGAATTTATTTTCTTACATTCTATCACATACTCCCACAACTCCTGTTTTAGGAGTATTGCTACTCCTTCCCTTTGTTCCTATATATATATATATATATATAATGTCAAGAGGCACACTAGTTGGCGTCAAAAGGTGCACTACCTACCGTTAAGAGGTGCACTACCTGGCGTCAAGAAATGCGAAAGAAAAAAAGTAGACCTTGGTTTCCTTGTTATTCAGAAACTGCTATGAAGGACGTGAGGGAATGTGGTGCAGGAAGTGCTTTAAGAAATTTACGGTTCAGTTATGAGAAGGAAAGTTTCCGGGAGAGAGAGACGTGTGTGGATATTGGCGAGCTGTTGTGAGAAGTAAGAGGGCATCTCGGATATTTACGGAGTCCAGAGCTTAGTAGTAAATGAAACATAACTTTTATCAGATTCACTCGTCCCTGTCTGTGAAGATATGTGTCGTGTGCTGCAGACACTCGCACGAAATGGTCCGACATGTCGAGACTTAGCAGGAGAAATGTTCACAAAGGGAGATCAGTCAGCTCCACATAGGTTACGTCTTCGAGCACAACACACGAGAGAGACGTACTTGAGAAGTCTGCCATATCTAGCACCACCTAAATCGTCAAGGTGGAGCCCATCCTTCGGAAACACACAGAGCGAGTGTAAAAAGAAGGAAAGAAAAAAAAGATGCTGTTGCCACAAGTTTATGAAAATAACCTCGTGCTGTGAACAGAGGTTGACTGATCGATTATTTAGAGCGAGGACCTGACTGCAGGTGTTCCTCCTGCCGATCTTTTACAATTACTTCTGAAAATAAGTGATAGTTTTGCTCCTGGTTCGATGAATGAGCTGGGGATGTTTCTCTGTAGGTTCCTCTGAAAAAAGGGTCATATTGTCGGCATTATTATAAACGTTTTCTTTTCGCGTCGGCCGCGTCATCTGCCCGAGAGCTCCTGGAGAGCAACTCCATTTTCGGTGGGAAGAATTCTTGGCGAAGATTTCCTCCAAGTGGCCTCGGATAATTGGGTCTCCACCCAACCTGACCTCCTGTTGCTCGTCCTCTGCGTCATTAAAGACTTGAATACGATTCTGTGTTTTTATAGGAAACAAAGGTTGACGTTTGAGAGGCATTGAATCTTTCTGTACCGCTTCAAAAGGTCAGTCCATCTTGTGACAGGAGAGGGATCAGTTGGGTGTGCTTCGCCACCCACACTGTTGTTACTCACTGACCTCCGTTGCTCACTCTCTGACACATTCGTCAAGCGTGTTTCGATGAATTCCTGTAGAACTTGTACTATGTGGAATAAAGCATCAATTCAGTTGAATGCAAGAGTCATCTCCTCCAGAATACTTGTGTTCCCGGCATGATCTCTCAACTAAGGATCGAGTAACCTTATAAAAGAGTTGGGAGACAAACTTCTCCGTGCATGTGGGTTATGAAAATTAAGCACGTAAAATGTAAAGTTGTGAAGATGGGAGAGAAAATAGAGACCATTTAGTGAGTATCATATCGGGCAAATAGATTTACAGGAATCGTGTTGTGAGAACGACCTAGGAACGAACGTGTGTCATCCTTTGCAGCACGTTAAATATCATGAGGAAAGTACACTAGCTTTCGGTCAATACCAAACGTGTCTTAACATGGTAATGTTTAGAGAGATTTTCACGACTAAAAAGGTGGTGTTTATTTCATACATCTCCTGCTCCAGTTAACAGGTCTGTGGTCTGTTATCTTAGGCTGTGTACTGGCACACAGCTCTGTGGTCTTTTGGATTAGCTTTGTTCATTAGTGAACATTTCTCTGTCTGTTGTCTGTGTGTACTGGCGAAGAGCTCTGTGGTCTGTTGTCTCAGACTTTGTACTGGTGAACATTTCTCTGCTCTGTTGTCTGAGCTCAACGGCAGTCCGTGTGCTTGTATGTCATACGGTTTGTGTCATCCATTAACATCATCATAAAGGACTCAAGAATTACATGTAGGGAGCATTCCTCGCCACATCTTAGGTTGTAGAAAACATTAGCCTAAAAAGTCATATAATCCTCTCTTATTGTCGTTATTTTGTCAGTATATTAAACTCTTCCTGTTGCCAATATCACTACTTCCGTTCACCAAGGATAAGACTTGCGCCTCACTGAGAGTCTCGACGTATTCTCTTACCTCGTCCACCGACGGTGTGTGGTAGTTCATTGGCCCAGGAGACTCATGATAATATAGTGTCTTGTCCACCCCGACATTATATGTAACAGTCTGCTGCATCAGGACTTTATAATGATATATCCCATCCCGTCCCTCACCATTATGTGTAACCTGGTGCACCAGGGCTTGGTTATAATGTAGCCCATCCCGTCCCTCGACATTGTTGTGCCAACCTGCAGGAAAAGGAGTTCCTGATATCTAACAATGTTGTGGCCTCCCTCGGTGAACTGTGGGGAAGAGCCATAGTCGATCCTCACCGGGTGTCACTGCTCCTCCGGTGAACATAATACAGAAGGATGGCCGTTCTAACACTTCCAACTTTCCATCGTTTTGGTTAACGTTTGTAAGAGAGAAGAGAGAAGCTGATCTTGTCCCGTCTGTGCAACGTAACCCAACTTCTCACATATCGGCAACAGGACTGTAACTACATGGTTGTTCCTCAGGGTTATCTCCTGTCTCCTACCCTTCTTCTCTCTCTCTTTCCTATTTAGCAATGATATCCTGCCCTCAGGATATAACCCAATTAACTATACACTGACGAAGTACCTCTGTATACCTCTCGCTTCTGTCAAACCTGCTGCGTCTTCTCTCGCTCGATCTACATCTTGTCTCATCACAAATACATCCAATAAATTACTTATGAACATGATTTCCCAGTAAGGCAGCTATATCCTAATAGCGTCTCTTAAATCCATTTTCTTTGTGTCTTTTTTTCTCCTCCTAGGACTCCCTACGACCTTCCCATTTCCTATAATGGCTCTATAAGTCATGCACTCGACGTGATAAACATGTTTGGTCTATCCGTAACCTCTATATCATCTCGGGTATCCAGCAGTAAACAAAAAAGTAAACCTGACCCAAAATGGAATATAAATCTTAACTGAGATTCTCAAGACGTGTTCTCCGGAAGAGCTACACTGATCATGTACAGGGCTGATTCATCATTGCATAGAGTGTCATGTTCACACCAGGGGAGGGTCTAGTTACTGCTTTCCTGCAGAGTCCAGTGAAAAGCACTCCGTCTAATCCTTTCTCTTAGCCTGACCTCAGAACTTTGACACACTTGCCCTACGCCACACTATTGGTTCTTTTTCCCCATTTTCCATAGATATTTCTTTATGCTCTCGCAAACTGGTTGCATGCATATTTCCAACACCAGCGAAACTCGGCAGGCCACCGCGCCACATGATGGCTGCGTGGCTTCCAGCAGGTCAGAGATGGGTCGGTGTGGTATGCGTGTCTCCCTCCCTACACCGTTCAAGGTTGGGATACTAACTGTTAAAGTTAGTCCTGATAACAAAGAACCGTCCAGGTAAGCCTTCCAGTTTCCCCGAGAGCCATGGATCTTCTCCTCATTTTCTGTTTTTTTTTTTTCTGATATTTTGTTCCATTTTGTGTTTCATTGAAGTCCTGGCCTCGGAGAGGACTAGTGTCCTGGCCTGGGAGAGGACTAGCGCCCGTGACTAGAGGCTCTCGGAAGAAAAAAAAAGAAGAAAGGCTGAGAATCTAGTGTCCAGGCAGTTGCCGGCAATATACAAGTTAGAGTTAAGATTGTACTTTAAGGCGGCAGTGATGTTAAATATATAGTATTATTTCTCTGATGTACATAAGCAGTCAGGGTTGGCTTTTCAAATGACCTAGTGCCCAGGACAATTGGCCTTGGGTTATGAAAGAGCAAAAATATGAAAGTCTCTTCCCCTTCCCTGCTCCAGCCTCAGAGATTCATAGCTTAGTTAGGGGAAAAGAGAGAGAGAGAGAGAGAGAGAGAGAGAGAGAGAGAGAGAGAGAGAGAGAGAGAGAGAGAGAGTGGGAGGAGGAAGACAAGGGAATGGAGTGGAAACGGGAGGGAGAGAGAGAGAGAGAGAGAGAGAGAGAGAGAGAGAGAGAGAGAGAGAGAGAGAGAGAGAGAGAGAGAGAGAGATGATGGATGATGAATGATGGAGAAGTAAGGAGATGGAGCCTGGTGAGGCAGGAAGGAAAGTGGGTCTTACAGAAGCTTTGTGGTTCAAGCCATCAGCGAGTGACGGAAGTTGTTGACAGAGATAAAGAGACGTCGGGAGGTGCAGTAACTAGGGCAGAGAAATGTCACAGTGGCAGGGTGAGGAAACTGTCCAAATATCCAAAGAAAAGAGGGTATGTACAGGGAAGTTTGAAGACGATGTAAGATACGCTTACAGCATACAGTGTTTGAAACATGGAGGAAGGAAATGATAGCAGGAAAACTGAAAAAAAAGTGTTGACAAATGAAAAAGAATTGGTTTATAGACCAGGCGCTTCAGAGAATGGCAAAAGTGGAATTTTAATGGTATCTTTGGAGGTATGTTGACGTACATAGCGAGACCAGAACAACGAGACATGACAGTTCAACACAAGGTTACCGACCACCGTCACCTACAAAGTGGTAGAAACAGGATATCAAACCAAAGGGCACTGACCCACTCGCCCCTTCCTCCTACTCAACAACTAACACGAAAAATAGAAATGATCACAATCACCATTTGCTATGAAGAAAGCGTACTCGATCAGCACTTTTAAAGGACAGTGTGACACAGATTTCCCTGTCAATTTTGCGGAGTGCTGCACGTGTGCTGGACCCTGAAAGAAAAAGTGTTCAATAACATATGCTACTGCAAGATCATCTATTGATAGCAAATTATTTGGAGTGTCAGTTATCATGTATCGGTTACTGAGAGCTGCATTGGAAGAATTGGCTGTAGTAAATCAGACCCTTGAAATGTGGCCTTTGTTTCCCTTTAAGGCCAGGTTCTGGTACCCTCAGGGTCCTGTCTTGATGAGGTACCTTCCTAATAATCTAAGGCTGCAAGGCTGCCTGGTGTGAATGAGTGCGGTAAACTAAGTGTAATATATCAACCTTTGGAAAAGCGACATTTGTCGGCTTCAAAACGGCCTTAAAAACTTGCCTACGTTCCGAAATAACTACAATTAAACTTTTGGGCGCTCTGGGGCCAAAGTTTGGCCGTGAAAGAGTAACAAACAAGAGGAGAGACATTTGAAAATGATGTGATGTTCGTCCAACTTAACAAACTGGCACAACTGTGCAAGTTGTGGACGGCGGTTTTCTGTCCAACTTGATGACAAACTGGGCCAACTGTGGACGGTTACTTCCTCCCATGTGACGACGATGTGGCTGAACTGTGCCAGCTATGAACAAATCCCATAACACTGACCGTACCGGGGAGAGAGAGAGAGAGAGAGAGAGAGAGAGAGAGAGAGAGAGAGAGAGAGAGAGAGAGAGAGAGAGAACAGTGGTGTCTAGATCTGTTTGTCTTGCTGAGTACCTGAGGGTCTTTTGTGGCAGCGTCCAGGTCTTGTTGATCGTCTGTCTTATTGGCAGCAGGACGAGGCAAGGTTCAGGTAGTGAGGGAAGTAGGGAGGGTAAGGGATGTAGTGCTATCATCTTGTGTCTACACACGTACTCTTACTGAAGGTATGATGCAGTGTAGACAGTGACTACTACCGTAGCTAATGGTGGACGGGACCTCTACATGGACGCCATCAGTTCAAGCAACCTCCATCACTATGACATCAAAATCATAACATTCTTAATAACCATCACCATCTTTATCCAGGGTTCGTCATTACCACCATCACCCACATCATCGTAACTATCACCATCAGTACTCACACTATTTCCATTTGCACCATTTCTACCACAACGACTTCCTCCCCGCCATCATGTCTGCCTCCTCCCCACCAACACCACTACACCCAAGCCACTGACCCACCCACTACTTGGCCACATGGAGGTAAATGGTCATATGACGTGACACCACAAGCCATTCCCCCCACGATCACCTCCCATCTCTTGTCAGAACCACATAATTTGCCCCGCGGTGCATCACCATATTCTTATGCCACATAAACTGTGAATTATTTACTGTGTTGTATAGTACTACACACACACACACACACACACACACACACACACACACACACACACACACGCACACAGTCGTCACATGGTCCTCGTATCATACATACTTCTACGTAAGATGCATGACACTTTTGCTTGTTAGTGACGTAGTGAAGTAACCTAACATGAAACACTTTTTCAGTCACGCTGCCTCTCACATCTAGGTCTTCCAGCGTTATCTCTCCACGACAGTATTTGCTACCATCTGTATCTCTCTCCATCTCTACACTTTCCCTCTACACTATACCGTCTGCCTCTCCCCAGCAGCGTGTCTACCCATGTCCTAAGCAGTAGCATCTGATGTTGTATCTCCCCAACACCATCACTCCCCTGCGCTGGACACGACCATCTGTGTCCCCACTGCATCAAACACCATCATTGCCAGAGGGAGCCACGTTCCACCCACCACACTAGCAGCAAGTCAACAAGCAGGGGCCACTCACCGCCGTTGATCCATAGTGATAACGAGGCCACTATCATTGACGAGTGGCACCATTACAGCCACCACCCCTATGGCCACTTCTCCCCAGCCCATCCCTCCACCTCCCCAGCCCATCCCTCCTCTCCCCGGCCCATCCCTCCACCTCCCCAGCCCATCCCTCCACCTCCCCAGCCCATCCCTCCTCTCCCCGGCCCATCCAATCCTCCTCCTTCCTCCCCGTCCACAGTCGCATCAGATCCGTGATTACCAACCCGAGGTTGGTCTCTCCCGGGGAGACAGATGGATATCGACCGTGATCCTCCGGGATTTCAGGGCCAGTACGGCAGCAGACAAAGGCCGGTCGTGTCTGTGATCGTCGTGTTACTGGCGACTGATACAGTGTTAGTCCCTCGAGGTTTGGGCTGGCGTCGCCCTCACTGGTACAGGGTCAGGCAGGTGCCACCCTCACTGGTACAGGGTCAGGTAGGTGCCGCCCTCACTGGTACAGGGTCAGGCAGGTGCTGCCCTCACTGGTACAGGGTCAGGTAGGTGCCGCCCTCACTGGTACAGGGTCAGGCTGGTGCCGCCCTCACTGGTACAGGGTCAGGCAGGTGCTGCCCTCACTGGTACAGGGTCAGGCAGGTGCCGCCCTCACTGGTACAGGGTCAGGCAGGTGCCGCCCTCACTGGTACAGGGTCAGGTAGGTGCCGCCCTCACTGGTACAGGGTCAGGTAGGTGCCGCCCTCACTGGTACAGGGTCAGGTAGGTGCCGCCCTCACTGGTGCAGGGTCAGGCAGGTGCCGCCCTCACTGGTACAGGGTCAGGCTGGTGCCACCCTCACTGGTACAGGGTCAGGCAGGTGCCACCCTCACTGGTACAGGGTCAGGCTGGTGCCACCCTCACTGGTACAGGGTCAGGCTGGTGCCACCCCCACTGGTACAGGGTCAGGCTGGTGCCGCCCTCACTGGTACAGGGTCAGGCAGGTGCCGCCCTCACTGGTACAGGGTCAGGCAGGTGCCGCCCTCACTGGTACAGGGTCAGGCAGGTGCCGCCCTCACTGGTACAGGGTCAGGCAGGTGCCGCCCTCACTGGTACAGGGTCAGGAAACTCATGTAACTTAGTCCACTCAGCATTCTTCACCTGCTAGTGTACAGAGATGTCAAGCGAAGGAAGACGTACCATGTAGAAATGTGATCAGGTGGCCCAGTCGAGAAGAGACGGTAGCTATGGCGCGAAGGATCAGTCATGTAAAGCAGATTGTGCTGAGTAGAATGATCATGACTGTCATGCGTATGGGTAGAGTGGTTGACAAAATGCTCGAGGTCATTAACAATGGTTTCCCACAATGTTTGGGATGATTTCCATCATTATCTATAGTATACGTGTCAATATATTTCGTACGGAAACTTTTAACTGAGAATGATGATGGGTTTCAGGCCCACAAGGCAGCAGTTGGGATAGTCGAATATGATTCTTAAGGAAGTAAAGTTCGAAGTTGATGTGGTAAAAGAGGAAAGTAAAAACACCAAGTGCAAAAAAATCTGTCCTTCACTGCACTATCATACACTACCATGATGTAAGCTACAGTGGGAGACACTTCTTGACACACCTTCACTACACCGTCAGCAAACTGAAATTCAACTTCAACTTCAACAAACACATCCTCAGTTAACCCTTGATCGATACATCTTTACGACATCCCCTATAATCCTAAATTCATTATAGGGACATTTTTTATCATCCTAAACTCACTTCAACCCCGAAAAGTGCATTTCCTCTTTACCCTCAACAAACACATTTTCACTACCTCCTCGACACCAATTTGACCTAACGGGCCAGGTCAAAGGCCAGGGTTAAGTTGTTGACTGTTGGAAACATGAACAAGAATAGTTAAAAAGAACCATGAATCGATCATAACAGGATGACGTCAGACTTTAAAAATTCATGATTCCTGAGGCGTGTAATAGGTTAGATGGTGTCTGGGTAAACACTCGGTCTGCATCACAAGTGAGGGGTTATGGTTGGAGGAAATGAAAGGCATTGATACATACATTTATATTCACCCTGGATCCTCCGTCTGGGGAAGAGTCCTAATGTTGTCCAGGATCTTTTTTCCAGACACTCCTGCACCTCAGGATTACCTCTACTTGCAGTAGCAGGGAAAGGTACTAGACTCCACTGAAGACAGAGGTTCTTTGATGAGACTGCAATCTTAGTGGTACAGCCTCGCGAAAAGATGACTTTTCACTTACGGAGTCCGGTAACACCAGAGGGGATAATGAAAATAACACAATAACGGAAATATTTGTTGAATGTTGTTCAGCGGAAGTTAAGTGAATCAAAAGAACCGTTGCTGAAGTGTAGGGGTAAAAGTGAAATCCATCAGAGGGACAAAGGTCTTGGAAGGTGCTGCTCCTTGATATATGCGCCACTTGAGCCTCCATTCTGGTTGGCAGCAGAGGCAGGCGGGAACCTGGAGATTCTCTGTATGTAAGGAAACTAGCGGCAACCTGGGGTCATATATGTGTGAGACTTTTCCACGTCTATCTTTAGTTCTTTATCTTGAGTAAGACAAGAAGAATGGAGAGAATGAGAGGCTAGGAAACAACGTTAAGAAGATATATATCAAATATATATATTGTATTGAGGGAGATGTTTGGACAAATTGGTTGGCTCCATTACTGTGGGACTGAAAGTAAGATCAACATTCCTGTGTAAGATGGTAGATGGCTGTGTACATCACAGTGATTGTGTTTAATGCAGCCTTTGCTCTGATGTGAGTGTCAGATAGGTAGATTTGGCGGGTTTTTAATGGTGGTCGTCAGATAGGTAGATTTGGCGGGTTTTTAATGGTGGTTGAATAGTGGTGACCAGTTTATTGGGGCTGGCAGATTCATGCACTGTCAGGTGACTGAGTTAGATAACATGCAGAGGCTCAACCCTATGATACCATATTGACGTGGTCAGGTTAGTGTGATGGTCAGTGTACTGCAGTGTGACCCCCTGTACCTCCAACGTGACCCTGGTATATCCGACGTACGTGACCCTGGTATATCCGACGTACGTGATCCTGGTATATCCGACGGGTGTGACCCCCAGTACCTCCAACGTGACCTTGGTATATCCGACGTACGTGATCCTGGTATATCCGACGCACCGGCGTGACCCTGGTATATCCGATGGGTGTGACCCTGCCACATTCGACAGTCGTGACCCTCCCTAGAACACCCCACGGGTGTGACCCACGCCAGATCTGACGTGTATGTCCTCAATGTCCTTGAGAAACAGAGGCATTTACAGTCAAAGACCCGGGTCAGTAATGGCATATATACTTACCGAACCAAAACTATTGAACGAAATAGAAAAAAAAAAGAAATTCCGGAAACATGAGAGTTGAACATTGTATTTGAATGCCACTTTTTCCCAGTATTGGAACATTGCGGCACGATACCTGATGGTGTTATCGCGTATCTCCTAAAAACCGTGAAATAAAGGCACTTTTAGTCAATGAAAGTTGCAGGAAATAACATGTTTTACAGCAGTTAATGAAGCAATATCCTCTGGCTGGCCCTACATAGTGTGTAAGCTACTGACGTGCTTTCTCCAAACAAGGACAAAAATTTTCAGAGAGAGAGAGAGAGAGAGAGAGAGAGAGAGAGAGAGAGAGAGAGAGAGAGTACATACATATGTTGCCGCAGGTTTCACGCTGAGCGGACAAGATTTAAAGGAACCTGAAAACAAAGAACATCAAAAAAGAAAAAATAAATCCAGATTTTCATAAAAAAAAAACATTATTTTGAACGTTTGATTCCCTGTCCTCGACCGTCACACGACCGTCACACCACTACCGTCACGACCGTCACTTTCGCAATTATGATAGATTTTGTCACCTCCGTCACTAATGCTTATTTCACCATCGGTCTGCTGGTACACGCAATTGCCAACCCTGGTTCAGGGGAGGTTCGACAAGGACACCTGGACACGACTGAAGCTTCGGACGACTAGAGTGGGAGGCAGATGTCATCACTTGGACAGTGATAACATCTGTTCATGACTACTGCAGGTGTATACATGTGTTGGACGATGGCTTCATGATCACGGTATTGGTTCCCTGCAACCACACCTCAGTGGAAGGCACCAGCTCAAGGTGAAAACGGAAAACGGTAACACTGATGAAGCAACGAGGTAACACTTGACCAATGCCACACATGGCAACAAGCAGTTCATCTTATGCCTGGGAACGATTGCCTAGATCTTCACAACCAGGTGACTCGTTGTTACTGAAGTGATGAACGTGGTCGGAGGTTCTTCACGAC